>NW_027185798.1:57073559-57134838 GCF_028583685.1 Petaurus breviceps papuanus | reverse complement strand
TGCGAGGTTTATAAGGAGGGGAGAGAGAGGAAGTGAGAGAGTTCAGTTAGGCCCAGTTGTGCCTGGAAGTGAGTTAGTTCCTGTGCCTGTTCCTGCTTGCTGTAACCGAATAAACAGCTTCGCATCACACTTTCTATGTCCTGGGTGTTCTGTAGGGATAAGTTCTTCTTACAAGAAGCCGGAGACATCCGAAGACCGGGTATAAGGTAAGACAAGGCCGGAGTTGGGACCAGGAACCCAACAGAGGAGAAAGTGGAAATTGATGAAAAAGGATTTGAGATGTAGAATAGGATGGATGTGGTAATGGATGGATAGATTCCATTTTCTCAGTAAAGTGTTGTAGGATGCTAGGTTATCTGTTGTAAAGAAAGGAGGAAGGAGGTGGTATAGGAAGTCTGAGGAAAGAGGAGGTCTGAAATAGCTACTATGGTAACTGTGATAGAGTCAGTCAGGGAAGAATAAAAACATTGTTATATAATAGTGGATAAACTTGAGATAAAATAACATGCATTTTTAGTCAATTCGTTTAGCATAGTTGTATGACCTTCTCCAGGAGTGTCCTTCATGAGTAGGACAGAAAAGTCAGGAGGTGAAGGTAACAGGGCTAAGGTCTGACAAGGTGATAATGCCAATAAGAGAAAAAGACAAGTCAACTTAAGTCAACAAGCAATTATTTAGCAGTTAATACTTTAGCAGTTATTATTGAGTCAGGCATTGTGCTAAGAAATGAGTGTATGAATAAAACAGAAAAAAAAAAGCAAAAAACAGTTAAAACTCTCAAGGAGCTCACTGTGTCATGGGGTAGACATATATACCAGGTTAATTGGGAAAGATCTTTTGAAGATGATATCTGAGCTAAGACTTAAAAGAAGCCAGATAAGCTAGGGGTTAGATAGCGGGAGGAAAATAATTTCACATATAGGGACAGCCGGTGAAAACACATGGACTTGTTAATTGTGAAGAGCCACAAAGGAGGCCAGTGTTGCTTTGTCATCGTATCATAGAATATGCGGAGGTGAATAAAGTTAAAGTCAGACTAAGGTCTAAGGAAAGGTTGGAAGGGGCCAGGTGGTGAAGGTTTTGCCAAACAGAGGATTATATTTGATCCTAGAGGGAATAGGGAGCCACTGGAGTTTCTTGAGTTTTGCGTGTCTGTGTGTGTGTTTGTGAAAGAGAGAGAGAGAGAGAGAGAGAGAGAGAGAGAGAGAGAGAGAGTTGGGACTTTAGGAAGGTCACATTGACAGTTCAATGGAGGGTAGATTAGAGTGGGGAGAGAATTCAGTCAGGGAGGCCAATAAAAATCTATTTTAATAGTCTAGGCAGGAGGTGATAAGAGCCTAGACAACAGTGTCAGCTATGTCAGGGGAGAGTGGTGATTTATAGGAGAGGTGTTTTAAAAATGAGATGATAGGACTTTAGCAACTTATTGAATTTGGGGGTGAGAAAGGATGAGTCGAAAATCAAAGGTAGCTGAGAGTTTTAAGTTGAAGTAGTCAACCGAAAGGTCAAGAACATGAAAGGATGATAGGAAAATGATAGCACACGTGATGTACTAGGAGAATACGCAGGAACAAAAGAGGGGTGGATGTGCCCAAGGTCACGGGGAGAATAAATGGGTATAGGAGGGTAAGATAGAAGAAAAATTTAAAAGTAGGTGTTTATTTTTAGAGAGATTAATTTCAGAGTTCTAGGTCATGTGAAAGAGGGAGTACAATTGCTCTATGTAATTCCAGAAGACAGAACTAAATCCATTGGGTGGAAGTTCCAAGGAGGCAGATTTTTGACTCAACATATTGAAAATCTTTTTATTAATCAGAGCTGTCCAACAACAGATGGTCTGCCCCAGATACTTACTCTCTGTGTTATCCTGTTACATCTCTCAACATCTCTCAATCTCATTTTCTTCATCTTCAAAGTGGGAGTAATACCATCTACTTCACAGAGTTGTTGTGAGAATAAATGGGAGAACTTTCTAAAGTGCTTTGCAAATCTAATGTTGCTATATAGGTGCTAGCTAAAAGTTATTGTTACACCATGAGCTTTCCCATGTAGTATTGGGCATTCAGGATGAAAGGAGTACTTAAAAATTGTTTTCGTATTATGTGAGAGGTTGAACTAGAAATCTAAGTTCTAAAATGTGCTAAAATCTTGATTCCTAATAAATCTTTGAATAGATTTGCTCCAGATTTTTGGCAATCAGCAAGACTTGGCCTTAGTACTAAAGCCAGATAAGGTGGCATAAGAGGTCAACAGGTCCATTAGAATTTCTTAGCAGTGCCATTTATACTGGGAAGAAAGTTGTATTGAGATTGTGAAGTGGAGGATAGTGGCAAAGGGGCCAAGAGTAGATTACACCATTTCTTTTGAATAGTCTTAGCACCGGAATTTTTTTAAAACTTTAGTTGTGCCAAGATTTCAGTTCTGCGGGTGGCTAGGAAAAGTTACTTCATCCTATTGCTGTAATGGATAAAGTATTAGACAGGATGATCTTGGAAATGATAGGGTCACTAGAATTTCTTGAGTGACAGTCAGAACTTGGCTTTTGGAAGATGACTTTGACAGAAGGATGGACTGGAAGTGAGAAGAGACTTTGGACAGACAGACCCCCAGCAGGCTACTGTGAAAGTCCAAGTGTGAGGGCATGAAGGTCTACATAGGGATTGTAGCAGAATCAGAGGAGAAAAGGGGGCATATAGAAATCAATTTTAGCCCTTCTTCCATATGATCTTTCTCTGCAACATATTGCCTGGAGAACTGAGAGGTAAAGTGAACTGCCTAGAATCACACAGCCCATAGGTGTCAGAGGTGAGTCCCTGTGTGTCAGAGGTGAGATCTTGGCTTCAAGGAGCATTGTCTATTTCATCATATCTCAGTGCCTGTTTTGATCCTATACATGTGCCAGCTATCATCATTATTATAAATGGAGGGCATCTTTCAACCAATTAAATGCTGCCCAGCAACAAATCAGTGTTTTATCTTGCCGCAAAGAACTCAGGATGTTTGCAGATGAAAGCATGCTGAACACAGTGCCAGAATAACAAATGATAATATCCTTTCCAGAGGGAATGAGGAGAACTGCAAGACCTTGGACTCTGTCCATATTTATTTCTACATTTCAGCCCTGGAATTTTTAGCTGTTTAGATCTAAGTTATATTTCAGCTGCAACGATTGTTTTCCCTCTATGTCATACTCAAGATATCAAGTGAGGCAACCAAGGCCTGGCAGTGTACCAAGAGGAGGTATATTACATACACAACCAGAGCTCCATTTTAATCTACTTAGGAACCACTCTTTGCTAAAGGATCATTCATCTTTTCCAAAGACTAAGATTTTCTGGGTTTCATTTCTTTTGTGGCATCTCCTGAGGAGGGTTATAGACTCTTGCCAGATACAGAAAACAGACTTCTGGGGCTCTGTTCAACTTCTTGATTCATAATGAGGTTTATAGAACTGATACTCTTCTAGCTCCTTTCCTTTCCTCCCTGGAAAATCATATTTGAACTTCATGGAAAACTAGTAAAGTTAGCAAGCCCCCCCCCCTTTCCTATGTCACAGTCGATTCTGTTTATCATTTTTAATGCTTGAAATATTTATAATTCAAATGGTCATTATGTTTGTTCTAGTTTCCAAAAGGTTAAAATGTCTGGAGGGTTGAGCAAGGTAACTCTGGCAAAGAATCATCTCAGGTTTACGGATTTAAATCTCAAGTTTAAGGATGGAAAGTAAGATAACTCACCCATGACCTTAAAGGAACTTAAGTGGATTGTTTAACGCTCGCCTTTGGTGTTCTTGCAGCGTTGGACATTATTGGTCACCTTCTCCTTTCATATATTCACTCCTTTCTGGGTTTTTGTGATTTTGCTCTCTCTTGGTTCTCCTCCTCCCTCTCTGATCCTTAGTCTTCCTTGATCAATCTTCATGCATATCATAGCCATTTGTTCTGGGTATCCCCAATGCTTTTTTCCTGGGTCCTCTTTTTAAATATCTGTATTCACTTGATGATCTCATCAGTTCCCATAGGCTCAATTATTGTCTCTTGCCAATTATTTACATGTCTATATATTTAATCCCAGTTTCTCTCTTGAACTCCAGTATTATTTATTGGAGATTGAATGTTCTGTAGACATCTCAAAGTTATTAAGTCTAAAATAGAATTTATTATTCCCACTCTCCCCATTCCTTTTCTGAACTTTAATATTATGTTAAGGACACCACCATCTTCCATATTCCAGATGACCTTGCTGTCATCTTTGACTCCATTCTCTTACTCTACATATCCAGTTAGTTGCCAAATCTTGGAATTTCCATCTCTACAACATTTTCTGCAAATAATACTTCTCCTCACTCACTCCACTACCACTTTCATTCTTTCACCAATCAGTCAGTCAATTCGTGTTTATTAAATTCTTAATAAAAGTTAAGCACTAAGGATGCAAAGAAAGTAAAAAAATATTGCATCATCCCTGACCTAAAGGAGCTTACATTCTAATTCGAGAGACATGCACAGAATTATTTGAAATATTCTGATTTGTAATTTTTAGAGATGGGGAAATTTATTCATATAATTAAAGAAAACATCTATACAAAGTGAGTAAGATATTTTTAGGGGAGAGTACTAACAACTGGGGGAGGGGTTAAGGAAAGTCTTCATGTGATAGTAAGACAGTTTTTGCTCTACATAAATTCACATTTTGCAAATTGGACTCCAGGAAAGGCTATGGCACTTACACTGAACCTAAAGGGAAATGCAGATTCAAAGAGGTGAAGGTGGTAAGGGAGATAATTCCATGTGTGGGGGACAATCTGTGCAGAGACACAGAGGTGAAAGAGATGGGAATATCATCTATAGGAAGTCATACTGTGGGTATCTTAGAAGCTACTCCTAACCTCAACAAGACTGACCCACTGATGGTGTGTCTGTAATATCATCTTAGTTTAAGAAACACAAAGCATTTTTTTAAAATTATGCTGAGTTATTTATACTGTGTAAGCTGAAAATAGTTCAAAAGACCAAGAGTTCAATATATCTTTCTAAATGATGTATCTTTTATTATGACCTTAGCAGGGAAATGGTTGTATTCTTGTGCAAGTGACTTATATCAACTTATAAAAGAAGAAACAGTATGGTTTGCTATAGATCTTGTCTTTGTTGGTGCAAAATGAAATAGTTCATCTAACTATATACACATGAAGAATCTATGGTTTCATCAATGTATGGAACTGATGTTCCATCAGTATATGGGATTCTATGTCATCATGCATATCATACCACATGTATAAATTAGTTAGTAAGTCCTAAGAGATTGTCTGAAGCACATAGAGTTTAAACTGTTTGTCCAGGGTCACATAGTAACAAATAATAGACTTGCAATTTAAACATAGGTTTTCCTACTCCAAAGCCTAGGACTCTATGCATTAGACAACATTACCACATATATTTAAAAATACAATTGAAAGGATAATGAAATGTAAAGGAAGAAATTAAAAAAAAACAATCATTACCATTAATTTATTTACCACATAAACACTGCAGAACAGGTAGGTATTAAAAGTGAAATCAGTAAAGAGTAAATTTCATAATCATTTATCCTAAGCCAAATTAATAATAAATAAATAAATGCTTCTCAAAGGGACAGCTGAAATAAAGATCTTATATCAGAGAACTGAAGAGAAAGAACTGTCTCTTAGTTTAGAATCTTAGAAAGAATCTCTTAGTTTATGACCAAAGTCTTGCAATATGGGAGCATATAGATTGTGTATGTTTTATAGAGGGAATAGGATGGGAAGGCACTGAGATTTGAATGAGAGGAAAATTAAAGAGTAATTTGGGTCGAAAGAAGTGATTCCTTGTCTCTGTCCACTTCTGCTAATTTTTTGGTAGGATTTTACTCATATAGACTATACTCATTATTTTTATAAGAGAGATTCTAGCTAAATGGAAAAAAAAGAAGTTTCCATCAGCTAGAGCGGTTCAACAATGGAGAAGGTTGTTTGGTGAAATCAGGAGATCATCATTACAGAGATATTTAAACAGACACTCTCCAAAAATACTGCAGAATATATTTTAAGTTTTCTCAAAGGGTTAGCAATTTGACTATATTGTCTCTAAAGTACCTTTTATCAATAAGACTCTACATATAGAATAATAGAAAATGTTCCATTCTGGTCCCATTAAATATTTCCCTAGTGTCAGAATCCCTCCCCCCCCCCACCTTTTTTTGCTAGCAAAGTAACTTTCTTACAAGATTAAAAAGTCCCATGAAAGACTTTCATAAATTCCAATGCAATTTGGCTTGACCAATCCAATTATCATTTTTAAACTAGGCACTGGTAATACAAAGATGTTGAAAAATTAGTTCCTGCCTTCTGGGAATTTTCATTCTATTGAAGGTTGTTATGGATGAATTCGTAATAATTTCTAATTGTACTTGTCCATGTGCTGGCTTTCAGCACTCCAAAGCTGTGAACATTTGGAAACTTCATCAACCAGAACTGTAGTTTTTGTGTATCACACCCAGCCACAGACTGGAGAGTGATTCTTCCCTTGCCCTGTCATCTTAGAGAGGGTACCTTGTAGGAGAAAAGTTATCCAAAAAGGAAGCAAAAAAATATTACTAACCAGAATTACTACTATAGCAATCCCCAACCAACTAGCAAATTAAAGGCAAATTCAGTTTTTTAAGACTTACCTTTATTTCACTCTGATATCTGGGTAGTTGGTGGGAAACTTTGCTCACTAAAATGAGTTTCATTTCGATAATAGAGTAATAATTTCTGCAAGGAATAAACTTCAGAATGCTTCACCAATGCTTTTCTTAGTGTATTAAATCCCTCTTTCTTCTTGTGATGAACTGAGCTTATCTAGACTTCTCTTGATGTAGATGATCCACTGAGATTCTGCTGGATTCAGCTTATACTTCTTCCTTGTAATTTCACTGGAAAACAATAACAAGAGAAAAGTATGTGCTCCACAGAAATGTAGGACTGAACAAAACTCTTAAAGACTCTATCTTGTGCTCTAACACAAGACTTGGAAATAATAATCTTCCCAATTACTTGGCTTTTGCCTAAAACCTTCAAGGTGATTTTCTGGCAGACACTAAAAGAGAAAGAATCACGTACTTTATTCAGAGAATAAGACCTATATCACAAAAGCAACAAAACAAAAGTGAGAGACTTGTGTACAGACTTAATTGTACTTTCAGAAAATTTCTCTTACTCACTTCCAATAAAAGATTCCTCCTTCTTTCTTCTCCTTTCCTTCCTAAAGGTTTTCTAAAATTAAACCCTATTATATTACATATACCCTGCTCTAACTAGCAATTCTGGCCACTGAGGAAAGTATTGTAAAACATGGACTGGGGCAAACAGTATGAAAAGTAAATGCACATAGATTTTCAAATTTGAATTCAGTGGGTGGGAAGAGAGACTTTGGAGAAAACCTTGGTGATACAAGACCCCATGTAAGTAGGAAGCTTGGGAAAAAGCTTTTTGGAGAGAGGCAGAAACCAGAGGATACCATGAGACTACTGCTGGGGAGGTTACTGGCAGGTGAAAGAGAAGGACAAAAGAAGACCACCTTGGATAATCACCTTGAATATTCACCATCCGGTAGTATCTCATTTTAATGAATTGTTCTTACTAATTAGGTATAAGCTCAGTTATTCCTACCTGTTGAAAGAATAGATATGCTGTCAGCACTTTCTCAGTTCTGTACCCAGGAAGATAGCGCTGGTCATATTGCCCTAGTTACACACACACACACACACACACACACACACACACACACACACACACACACACACACATGCACACACACATTATATAATGCTTATATGTATATGCATTGTATGTGTATGTATATATGCATATGTATGTGTATATGGATATACACAAACATATATACTATATATGGTTATATAGCATATATTATATACATATACACACATGTATATTTGTTTTTTATTACCTGTGTGGATTTCAGTACAAAGGTATAATTTAGTGTACTTCCCACTCTCCTCTCTTTTAAAAAATAACAAAACATGAGCCTAGATGAAGAAAAGGTATCTGGGTGGGGAGAGGTGGAAAGAAGCCTTTTTTACCTCTTATTTTAGCAATTAGATTGTTAATTAGATTTGAATTCTTAAAGAGGAAAATCAAATCCTCAAATACAACTGGTTTGTAAGAATGGCTGCATGAAACACACAATTCTTTTCTAAATATTACTCTTCCTCTTCTTCCTACTACTCCTACTGATATTACTACTACTACGACGACGACTACTACTACTACTACTACTACTAACTCCTACTATTATGACTACAACTATGACTACTACTGCAACTACTACTATGACTATATAGTATTTATGGTATTTCTATACAGTATTTAAAGATTATTATAAAGCAATTAATATGTTATTTCATTCAGTCCTCACAACAACCTCATGAGGCAGGTGTTATTGTTATATATATTTTACAGCTGAGAAAACTTATTTGCACCCAGGTCTTCTTGACTTTTAAGGCCAGTACTCTATCCATGCCCCTTAGCTGTCACTTTAGCTGAATCATTAATCTCCAGACTAAAACCTGATTTCAACAAAAATTGTAACAACAACAAAATCTCCTGTTTTGGAGAAATATTTAATGAACCACCTTTCATTCAGGTTAGATAGAAAGGAGCTAGATACTCAATCCCCCAAATAAGTCTTGTTAGAGAAGAATAATAGCTATGGTTCTCAGTCATTGAATAGACAGGTTTTGCCCCACAATTGTTGGAGAATATTCTTGTAATGGATTTTAGATTTTGCTGAAAGTACTGCTAGTAATAATACAGCTACAAAATAGAAACGATTATTCTGAAATGATACTGCTCTAGGAGAATAGTTGATTGACTGAATTATTCTTTCCAGCAGTGTTCTTACTAGTTCTTGGCTTATTGGCTATTAAAGAAAGCTGAGATAATATTGGGTCATGTGTCAGGTGAGCCATGAAGAAGAGAACAAAAGCTTGGCTATTGGTTTTAAAAACCATAAAGCTCCTGTTTAATATTTCTTGCTGTTGGAATGGCTGGAAAGATGATTTATTATCCAGTTTCAAAGCAGGGGCTTGTGGAAATTGTGATGAAATCAACCTGACGTCCAACGAGTGGTCTATAAATTGCCATCTCTTTGTCTTTTGAAGCAACCTATAGATCTCTTTTTAAAGATAAATTAACAGAATTTGTTTCAAGAAGTGTGGAATTGTAGATGTTCCCTTAGGTTAAAAACAAGGGAAGGAGTCAAAGCAAACCCTGTATATCACTGGAGGCACAGAGTGCAAGAACTGCAATCAGAAAGACCTGGGTTTAAATCCTGACTCTGACATATATTATCTGTGTGATCTTGGGCAAGGCTCTTAGTATCTCTAAGCCTCAGTTTCTTCTTTTGTCAAATGGAGGAGTTGGACTCAATGACCTTTTAAGTCTCTTCTAGCCCTAAATCCTGTGGAACTGCATGTTCTCTACAACTACCTAATATACCAAAACTTCTAATACATCTGAAGTAGGTCAGTAGCATGAAGCGACTCAGGCATCTGAAAGCTAGGAATATGTGAATGCTTTAGTTTTCTCACATGTAAAGTGGTTGCTGATGCTTAGTGGCAGCCCTAAGAATTTCTTGCAATAAAGCTGTTTCTGTTAATGTATTAAATACAAAGAGGTGGTGAAAGTCTCACAAAATGGAAGCTGTTTGGTACTAATTCTTTTGAATGTTCTAAAATATCAGTTGTAAAAATAATGATTTCTTTCATTCAAATATTCAAAGTGTTTGTCTACAGCTTTGATGTTCTAGCTAGGCTACTTGGTTTAGTGACTATTTCCCAAATAAATTGTCTACCCTAGTGCTTATTACATTACTTTAATGTACTTATTATCTTTCTTTTAAGACTGTGTCAACAGAGGGCACCTTGTGTAGCAAGCTGAACATTTTAGAAATGGGAGAATACTATTTGTGTGTCATAAAATTCCTTCTTTCTCTTTCCTTCCTTCCTTCTTTCTATCCTTCTTCTCTTCTTTCCTTCCTTCTTTCTTTTTTGTCTCTTCCCTTCTTTCCTTCTTTTTTGTCCCTTCCCTTCCTTCCTTCCTTCCTTCCTTCCTTCCTTCCTTCCTTCCTTCCTTCCTTCCTTCCTTCCTCTCCCTCCATCCTTGCCTCTATCCTTTTTTCCTTCCTCTTTTTTTTGCCTTCAGATGGCTTTTTTTTCTGACCCAATACAATAGAATACCAAAGTGTCCAAATAATTTACAGTAGGCCCCTGTCTTAACTGACTTTTAATAAACAGCTTCTAGGATACTGCAGATAGAATCATGTCCTTTGAGAAACAACAATTAAATATGCAAAAACACCTGGCATTATGTAGCCTGTGAAGTGGGCATTAGTCCTGTTCATTTTCCACCTGCTGTTTTCCAGGTGTTTCACTATAGATGTGGCAAAAAGGACCCAAATGTGACCAGTATTCTTTTCTTCTTCTCTGTCTCCACTGTCTGCATGGAAATATCACCTTTTATCTGGTGGTCTCATTCTATAGGGCCTATTACATCATCACCTCAGGCTCAGATGATGCATTTGTGAAAGCCTGCCACTGATGCATATATAGCTGATTGGCTGTGATTGGAAACCTATGTTTTCCCAGCATTCTGTGGCAGAGCTAGCATCAGGTGTACTATCTACGATACCTATGGAAGGTATGGTTTTCACATCCATGTTATGATTCAAAAGATTCATAGACTCTAAAGATTAGCAAAAATCTCAGAGGTCACTGACCCCCTGCCTGAAGCATGCATACATCCTATAGAATCTCAAGGGAGTCATCATCCAGTATGCCTGAATGTTTTCAGTAATGGAGAATTAATTATTTTTCAAAGTAGCTCCTTCCATTTCTGGGTAGTACTACTGTGTTTCCCCGATAATAAGACCTATCCCGAAAATAAGCCCTCCCCTTACTGTGTAAGATTCCTCTAAAATAAGCCCTCCCCCGAAAATAAGCCCTATTGAGATTGCTACTGTAGTGAAGGTGATCCCCTGCGCTACACGCTACATTAAGGTACCCTCTGTATGCACCATCCCCCCCGTGAAACACACGCCGCGCTCCAAGCTGCATCCAATCAGAGCTGCAGCAGTGAGTGCGTCATCCTGTTCTTCCCCAGTGATTTGCTTATTGAATAAAGGTACATTTTTTTGTTCACATTTACCTGTTTATTAAAATTGCTGTCAATGTTCATTAAAATAAGCCCTCCCCTGAAAATAAGCCCTCTGGTGTTTTTCTGTCCAAAAAAATTAATAAGACAGTGTCTTATTATCGGGGAAACATGGTAATTGCTAGGAATGGAATCAAACTGCATATACTGATAGAAAATAACTAAGGAAATTACCTATTGTCATATTTCTGGGGAGTAGTTTGCTTCTGGACATTTTAATTTAAGGATCTGTGTTGATTATTTAAGTATTGAAATATTATTTTAGTATGATGAAATAGTAACATATTAGATAACACTCTGATGTCTAGATAATTAATGAAGCTTCCACAGGGGCCTAATTTAACCCCAAGGGTGAAGTTGAAGCATTGCAAGAGCCTAGTATGTTTAAGTGTCTATCCTAATAATTGAAATTTATATATAATTTTTTAAGATTTACAAAGAACTACATCTTCATTGTTTCCCTTGATTCTTACAACTGTTGATGCGACTGCTATTATTATCTTCCTTTTACAGAAGGAGAAACTGAGGTTTAGAGAGGTTGAATGACAGGACAGTCTTCCTGACCCCAGGTCTAGAACTCTACACCCTACCTCTTATTTTTAGCCTATATTCTCCAAATAGGATCATTAAGTTCTAGGGAACAAAGAACACTAATCCTACTTATTATTGGTGTGTTAACCTTTGCTTAATTGTGGTTTTAACCAGAAACATTGGTAGTATAAACCACAGCGTCAAAAATAGCTTTTCGGTTTTTAAGAGTGTTCATATAAGAAACTGTACAGTGTACAATGTTTCTACAAGGCTATCTTAGTGACTCAGTCATAGATATTTAACTTCATTCTTTCCTTAAGGCAAAACATTCAAGCTGAGATTTTGAACAGGTCAGTGCTTCATTCAACTATATTCAAAGAGGAATGAAAGCATGTCAAAGAATTAGTTGCTCTTTTGTATTATTATTCCAGGCCAGCAGGGGGCACTACAAGTTGATGAAATATCAGCTACTGGGTATGTGGACCTTAGAATTAGACACCAAAATGGAGTTGTAAATTCACAAGAGATTAAAAAAAAAAAGCATTGCTTTCCAAATAGGGGAAAAATGCAACCCAAATACTACTTTAGATATTTACTATTTAAATCTAGTTTTAAATACAACTGAAGTTTAAATGAGGTTAAACTAAAACTTCCTTAATTTGGACTCAACTGATTTAAAATGGATGATAATTCATATATAATAAAATGGAATTTATATTATGCAACTTCCTAAAAAAATGGTAGTGGTTGTAGTTTGACAGTAAATTTAAAATATGAACAAGGTCCTTGGCCAAATTGTGAAGGAGACAAGACTTGCCTTTTTTCCCCTCCCACATTCTGTTTCAATGACTTTCCATTTAATGTCACAGAATTTAGAGCTAGAAGGTCACTTAGAAGTAATTCAATACCCTCATTTAATGAATAAGGAAACTGAGGTTTAAGGAGGTAAATCAACTTTCCCAAGGTCACACATGAGAGGAAGGGGCAGAGTCAGAATTTGAACACAAGTCTGATAATTCCAAATCAAATTCTCTTTATACGTTACCATACTGACACCTCTCCTTTCTGGTAGAAGCCTAGGCTGGGTTTCAATTATTCTTGACCTCCTCAGGGACTGTTTCATTCTATGTTTTTGTATTCCTAGAATATAACACAGTGCCTGGAAGGCATGGTAGGTACTTAAAAAACGCTTTTGGATTCCTGCTAAGGTTCATTCATTCTTTCTTTGAACCAACTGCTATACATAAGGTATGAAATGGGTCTTGGTGATGACTCAAGATACTTTTGTTTGTGTGTGTGTGTGGGGGTGGGGGGGGGTGGGGGTGGGACACAACCTTTATCACAGTTGGAAACTGGCAAAACATCTATACTTAAAGGAGGAATTTGAAAAAAGATAAAGAGCACATGGAGAAGCCTCCAAGTAGGTTCTAGTGGATGTCACAATATTTAAATTTCTAAATTTAAATTAAGAGATATTTAAATTTCTATTTTCTTGAAATTATGGATAGTTTTTATGAATTCAGCTAAATGGTACAGAGGATGGAGGGCTGAACTTGGAGTCAGGTAAGCTTCAGTTTAATTTAGCCTCAGATACTTACTAGCTCTGTGACCCTGGGCAAGTCACTTTCCCTCAGCCTCAGGTTCTTCATCTGTAAGATAAAGGGGTTGGACTCAGTGATTTCTAAGTTCTCTTGCTGTTGTAAGTCTATGATGCTATGCCATCCATCTCACTTGGGCATTCAGACCTGTCTGTAGGGCAGGTTGACCTGCAGTAGATACTGATACCACAATCTAAGGAAATAGATGAGCTCCTCCTTGTCTCATGTACACAAATCTGCTCCTTGTGGTTCTGTTCAGACCACTCATGGATTCCTGTACCTCAAAGCTGATATCAGGCTCCAGACAAAATGGGGCTACCTACTAACTACAATGTTGAAGAGCAGCAAGAGCCTTATGGGGAATGGAGCTCAACTTTCTCTTCTCCTGGTCCTGCTTCTTCCTCTGATGTGAGATCTGAGGAAAATCATTTCACTACTTGAATCTTCAGTTTCCTCATTTACTCAATGAGAGATTTGAACTAGATGAGCTCAAAGTTACCTTGAACTAGATGGCCTTAAAATCCAGTGATATAGAGCACTGGGCTTGAAGTTAGGAAGACTTAAGTTCAAATCCAGCCTCAGACACTTACTAGCTGTGAGATCCTGGACAAGTTGTTTAACCTCTGTCTGCTTTAGTTTCCTCATCTGTAAAATGGGCATACTAATAGAACCTATTTCCCCAAGTTGTGAGGATCAAGCACGATACTATTTGTAAAGCACTTAGCCTGGCATCTGGCACAATATAGTCATGATATAGAAACATATGCACACACATACATGCATGTATATGTATATGTGTATGTGCATATATGTAGTGCCTACAATGTGCCAGACTCTCTCTCTCTCTGTACATATAAGCATGTATCTATATCTACAGATACATTTCTTTCCCCTCCTCGTGTTTCCATAGGCAAGTTACTAATGACAAGCAAAAAAGTACTTAGCACCTTGTTTCAGCTACTTAAGTATTTAGTACCTTGTTTGAGCCTCTTGTGATTTGAAGGTGGGAGGAACTTGCTGATGCAACAGGAAGGGGTGGGACAGGAAGGAGAACCACCATATATGAGGAGGAGCACAGCTGGGACAGAGCAGAACTGAGAAGGGGAACGGTTGTGGAGACCAGGCACTCTGTTCTGTTGTGTTTGTGATACTTTATGCAGAAGCCCTGGGACCATACTGGAAGCCCTGAAAGAGTATTTACAGAAGTCCTGGAGGAGGGTCTCAGAGGTCCTGGAACCATACTGATGACTTGTGTTGAGTTCTCAGACCTTTGTGAGTCTGTACTGATTTCACAGGCAGATAGTGAATTGATGATGGTGCCAGAAATGTGTATGAATGTTATTTTAGCTCTGTTAAACTTTATATTCCCAGAAACAGAAACAACAAAGGACGTGATGTGGACTGGACACTGTGAGCTTCAATATGGAATGGGAACTGGATCAGGAGCTGGACTGGATAGGAGCTGAGAGCTGCCTGCCTGTGAATCCAGGAAGTTGGTCCCCTGGAAGAAAAACCATGGAATTTGAGAGGCAGCCTTGAGCCAAATGAAAAGAACTCTGCTTAGATACTTAATGCTGACTGACAAGATTATGATTTACTGTGATCTAGGGGTGGGAGAACTTTGTACTCTATAACTTGTACCCCTTAAGGATGATTGGGTTAAGTGTGATTGGAAACTAATCTCCAATCAAGAAGAAAGAAGACTTTTTGACTGACCTATTAAGAAAATGGGATCTAGGGGTGGGCAAACTTAGAAAACTTAAGGGTACTTTGTGCCCCTTAAGGAGGATGGTTCCTTAAGGATGATTGGGTTAAGGACTTATTGAAGATATCTTTTGTTTAAAACTATGTTGCCACTTGAAGTGAAAACTATGTAGCCACTTTAGTGATAAGTTGTTATGTTATATCATTGTGAATGCTGTGCTTTGGTTTCCATGAATGTTTTGTTTAGTTTACTGCTAAATAGATAGAGAGTTCACTATACTATGTGATCAGAACCTTAGAGCTATTCACAGCAGCAGTCCTCTGGAAAACTGCTCGTGCTTGGCTTTACAAATCACTTGGTACACCAGAAAACTCTCAAGTTATAAGTTGTAGAGCAAAAAAAGATCAATTTGCATTTCTGAGTAGTTTTTCAATGGTCGTTCTCTATATCAGTGAAATCACGGACGCAAACTAAGAACTAAATTTATACAAAATTAAATGGAAATAGAGATTTATATATTAATTTTAATATAAATACATATTATATTTCTACCCATGCTACTACTTTTCTTAAAAAAATATTTCTGCATGGGCCTTTGAAACAGAAGTTTCTCTAGCCTCTAAGGTCCTTAACCTGTTTGTTTGTTTTATACCTTCTACATCACAGCCAAAGTTGATTCCTTGCTGTTCTTATACCACTTCTAGTGGTTTCCTGGCCTTATGCCTTTTGACATGACTCCTGACTCCATATCTTTCTTTTAGTTATAAATTCATATCATTTAAACTCCATTTCTTCCAAAAAGTCTTTCTTAAAGTCCCCAGCCAGAACTGATCTCTCCTTCCTCAGAACTCAGAGAACTTTGTATCTTTTACTAAACTTTTACAGTTTCCTTGCTATTAGTATCTTAGTATCTCCTCTTGTAGAACATTAGCTCCAGGCAAAACAGAAAGTCCTGTGTTGGGAACACTATCCTACCTGTCCTCCACCTACTGAGGTCCCTGGCTTCCTTTAATTCCAAACTAAAATTATACCTTCTACAGGGAGCCTTCCTTAATCCCTCTTAGTTCCACTGCCTTCCCTCTCTTAATTATTCCTGATTCATCCCATGTACAGTTTGCTTATATATATATTTGTTTCCACGTTGTCTCTCCCTGTTAGATTGTAAGTTCCTCGTGGTCAGGGGCTATTTTTTGCCTTCTTTTCATTTCCTCTGCACTTAGCGCAATGCCTCACTGATAGTAGATACTTAATAAATGTTTACAAATTGAATTGTGTCTTGATTTTTCTTTGTATCCTCAACAGCAATTAGTATAGTGATCTATACATTCATTATAGGTAATTAATAAATATTTGTTGAATTAAAATTAATTTGGTCGATTCAATAAGGGAAGAATAACGAAGTCTCTCAGTTTAGTCAAATTAGTTGAGTTATTTTTATTAACAAAATTGTCATTAGTAATTACTGTATCTACTCCAAGTCTTCAATAGAATTTAAGTTCCTTGAAGGCAAGATTTTTTTCATTTTTTTTCCCCTCTGTATCTTTATTGGCTAGTACTTTGCTTAGTATGTAATATATTTTCTGTTGAATTTAATAAAATTCATGAGTTGCATAAAGGTAGATGCATCTCAAAAAAGTCAAGTATCACTTTATTTTGTCCTCTATCTCTTCATGCAATCTGAAAATATCATATCTTTCTGCTATGGAAAATTGAAAAATATTATCCTGTTTCATAACTTTTAATCTCATTTAGTGACATATTCATTCCCCTCTGTACATTGTGTATTTTTTTTTGCCCTCTTCTTTCTCCAGTTGACTTTAAAGCAAGCTCAGCTTGTGATATTCAAACACAAGGTTAAAAAAAGGAATTAGAATACGTGTCTGTTTAGTAAAGTAAATTAGATCAATGCAATTCATAGTTCTTTAAACATTAAAAAAAACATTTTGTTTACTCAATTAAAAAAAGGTAGAAGAGAAAAGCAACATTTTCTTTTTTTTTTTCTTTTAAGCAATTGGGGTTAAGTAACTTGCTCAAGGTTACACGGCCAGTTATTATTTCTGGGTGTGGTGCTGAATATCTGAGCCTGGATTTGATCCAGGTCATCCTGACACTGGAGCCGGTGCTCTTACTCGCTGAGCCACCAGGCCACCCCTAAGCAATTGGGGTTAAGTAACTTGCTCAAGGTTACACGGCCAGGTGTTTCTGGGTGGGTGCTAAGTGTCTGAGCCTGGGATTCGATCTCCAGGTCTTCTCAACACTGGAGCCAGTGCTCTTACTTGCTGTGCTACCTGGCCACCCCAAAAGCAACATTTTCTGAAGGCAGGTACAATAGAAAATAAAGCACAGGATTTTGTAGAGCATTTACTGGAGTGTATTCAATAAGTACTCATTATTATTAATTATAGTTATTAAGTTTGCTTAAGTTATGTTAAGTAAGATGGACAGGAGAAATACTATAAAGATCAATGATTTAGAGCTAGAAAGGGCCATAGAAGTCATCTAGTCCAAAATGCTCATTTTGACTTGTCCAGTATCACAAAACTACTGTGTCAGATTTATTTCAGGGTGTGCTGGAGCCAGATAACCAATTTTTGACAACCAATTGTTAAATTTTCAAGGTGAGTCTGTATACCTCAGAAATTACCAGATACTACAAATCAGAGCTTGATTTATTGTTTTGTTGATTGTACAGAGTTAAGGAATTGTTAACAATGCAGATTAAAATCAAAAGGGTGTGTGTATCCTTCTCCTCCACCGCCCCAGAGTCTGATTGTTAAACCAGCACAGGCTGGTAGTTCTCTGTAAACATTATTTCAGAAGAAATGTAGTAAAAGGCTCAGGGTATGAAGTTATTTCCAGACCAAGTTACTACTATTACTACTACTACCTACTACTACTACTGCTAATGCTACTATTACTACTACTACTACTACTGTTACTACTACAGTTTGTTGTTGTTCAGTCATTTTCCAGTTGTTCAACTCTGTGACACTGTTTGAAATTATTTTTAGGCAAAGGCACTGAAGTGGTTTGCCATTTACTTCTCCAGTTCATTTTTTTACAGATGGGAAAACTGGGGCAAACAGAGTTAAGTGATTTGCCCAAGGTCATACAGGTAGTAAGCATCTGAGGCCAGATTTAAACTCTGGAAGATGAGTCTTCCTTAACTCTAGGCCTGGAGCTCTATCTACTGCACCACCTAGCTGACCCATGCTATTACTGACATTTATATAATGCTTGAAGGTTTGCAAAGTATTTTACATTCATTATCTCATTTAAGCCTCATTTAATTAAAATTAATTTAATTAATTAAATAATTAAGCAAATTAAATAAATCAAAATAGTTTAAACCTTTGTTATCCTAACTTCAAATCCAATACTCTCCTATTACTCCGTGCAGCATTTCTAAGGAGATGCTGATGTCTAACTGCAGTAGAATACATCATAGGTTCTGAAAGCTGAGATGGGCTGTTTACACTGATGGGCAAGAATGAACTTAGATCAGCTAAGATATTTATTGAATTGGTAACATATTCCTAGTAGTTTGGCAAGTAATATAGGGAATACAAATGTAGTATGACACAGTCCCTACTCTGAAGGAATTCATGGTCTCTCTGGGGATACAAAACAGGTTTTTTTTATTCAATGTATATTATAGACAAACAAGGGAAACATGGTCTTCATGAATAGCCAAGGTAATCTTAACATGGACTTTGTAATATGAACAGACATTCTGTAACTAGTTGCAATTTTCTAACGATGTAGTAAAGACACAATTTTTTGATGGGTTATTGAGCCAGAGCTCAAAAGGCAAAAGGCTCATTCAGAAAACACTAACCAGCCAAATTGTGCTCTGGCTTTTCCATATCTGTCTACATTGGAGTTCAAGATACTGCTGCATGCCTCAGGATGGTGTGATGCTTTGGGCCCATCTTATCTAGACCTGGCACATGGCCTGTGAATACAGGTCTTTTTTCTTTGCCTTCATGTTTTCATTTCTGTGTGTGTGTGTGTGTGTGTGTGTGTGTGAAGATTTGGAGAAAGACAGGAGCTTTGAAAGATCAGAAGGGTAAACGGATATCAGAAATAGTCTAGAATGGGAGTTTACCCCAGATTTTATGGCCAACCAAGTGTTGAGGAGCAAAGTCCAGAACAAATTGTTTGACACAGGATAGGCTGAAGGCAGTCATGCAGGAGCTTCAGCAAATCATACATCAGTTTTGACAAATTCAGAGGTGAAATTTGGTGAGGTGAACTTTATTTCTGTGCCCATTCTCTCCAGAACAGAGGTGATATAGGGGAGAATGTGCTTCCAGATTTTTGGGAAATATTTATACTTTTGTGCTTACTATTTCTTCTCTGTAAATATCCCTTTGTAAAAGCTAATGGATGGAAAATTTTCAATGAAACTGGGGCACTAATTACTGGCAGGTAACATGGTGGAGACGAATGTGAAAAAGAATGATGGCAAGTGGATTAGACAAAAATGTTCCAATCCCTTAAGAGTACACCTAGCATCTTGAGTTGGAGAACAGTTCCCCTAGAGGCTTTGATGCATCAGTTTTACTGTGAGCTGGGATGATGCTCCTCAGAGTTTAGAAAGGCTGCAAAGACAAAAAAATGACATATAGAAACTAGGAAAGGCAAAAGTTAATAAAATTTGAGGCAATAGAGGCTGGTGGGTTAATGAGAATGTAATCACTATGGTTCGATAAATAATGGTAGCAAAGACAGGAACAGAAATGAAAGGCCTCCCTCTACATAAATAGGCATCTGCAGGAACAAAGGCCTACCAGTCAAAGCGCTGGCTCTCTAACATAGCTAGACATGTTTTATTAGTATTTTTAATAGAAATACTTCATTTTTACCCCATTTTTTGGCATTATACTGTCAAAAATTAAGCAATTTCTCAAATATGAAGGGAAGCAAACTAAACACTGAAAAAATCAGGGTATGATGGATTGGATGTGTGAAAATTATAATATTAGAAACTATGTTTTTGAAGTTACTCTTTAACCTGGGAATGAAGATCAGTTCTCTTTCTTCTTTCTTTTTTTTTTCTCAGGACATATTTAGTTTCTATTTAATCACTTTTTAAGTGTCAATCTTTCTGAAAAATTAGATTTTTCTCCACTGCTCTGAGCTTTCACAGGAGTATTGTACTAGACTACTGCAAGTTCTAATCTCTGCAAAGGTATCATGCTCCTTTTGTGCACTGGGGCTTAGATCAGGAAGCAGAAATTTTGTTTCCATTAGCGGTGATCTCTTGTTTGGTTGGAACTGTCTTCAATAGCTGGTTCCCATGGGACAAAACTGCTTTCAAGCTTTCTGAATAACTTACAACAGCCTTTCTCATTATTGGTACTCAACAGTCCCTCTCCATATATGAAGTGTTTTCTTCCATATTAATGTTGCAAAAAGTTTCTGGACTTTGTATTATCTATTCAGGCATGGAAGCTCTTTCCTCACCAACTGGGAAACCAAATGGAAAGACCTTCTTGACTCAACTTGTTTTCATACATATCCAGTCACTCCTCTGTGCCCACAGAGAGGGAGCTACAGTGCCTTTGTATTTGTGAAAATCCTGCAATTAGAGAAGACAGCAGGCATTATACTGAAAAAAAGGGCTTGGGAGGAAGAATTAATACAGCACCTCTTGCTTGTCCATCACTGTTCTTTTTCTTGCTCCTGCTTACTACCAAATGGAAATGAATATTGTCTAGATGCAAAAGCCACTGTGACCAATTCAAGACAAGGAATAAAACAAAGCAGAAACAAACAAGAAAAAAAATAAATTCAGAGGGAACTATAGGATGTCTTTTTTTTTTTTAGACTGGTTCACCCTATCTCACCCAGGTTGGAAGTAGAAAGGTTACTACTACATAGGTCCAAACTCACTCTGATCAGCATAGGAACTTTGACTAGTTCTGTTTCCAATCTGGCCTGATTTACCCTGTGCTAGGCAAGCTGATGGCTACACTCCCCCCTCCCCAACTTTCCCAGGGGCTCACCATACTAATATGAACTTAGCACAGACATCCAATTGGCATAGCCCTTTAACTCAAACTCCAGGGCTCCAACTACCCTAGGAGCAGAACTCATGAATGTGTTCCACTATGCCCTGTTTACATGATAATGGATCACCAATAACTAGCACCATGATGGAAATTGTTACTTTTCAACTAGTGTTTGGGCACATAATCAAATACCTTTAGTTAGCTGCTGTGGTATCCTTGGCAAAGCTCAGTTCCTCTTTTTAAAACTGGATCTGGGAGAATGTTAAATTTTCACTTTTTGATTTAACAAAATTCTACAAATTTTCCAAACAATAAAAAATAAATTGTTACAGGAATGTTTTTAAGCACTCTTTCCCCTTTGAAAGTATTTTGTCTTCAATTTGTATACATTAAATGTTTACCCTATAAATTTTTTATTTTACCTCCCCACTAGATTTTTTCTCTTAAAGTCAGTACTTTTGCATATAGTAGATACTTGATACGTGTGTGTATACATGCAAAGATATATATACACATATATTTGTATATTTATATACATCTATATGCATGTATGTGTGTATATATGTGTGTGTTTATAAACACACATATACATACCCATAATTTTTCTCTGGAGATGATGCTGGCAGCACCATGGATTAGGAACAGTCTCTTGTGGAAGGTGGTGCGTGAGCAGAACTTTAAAGGAGCCTAGGTACTCTAACAGATGAAGGTGAGATTGGAACATAGTCTAGCCATGGGGAATAACCTTCCCAAAAGCATGAAGATGCAAATGGAATATTGCACAGGAGGGAAAACAAGACCAGCTCAACTATACCACAGTATGTACATGAGGAGGTAATGTATATTTCTATTGGGGGATTTGTCTAAATTGAGCTTAGTCCAACCGGTTCATGGTATTAGTTTTTTTAATGCCATAGATCCTCATGAACCATAAGAATTCAATTAAAACTGCTTTAATAACTTATGTCTTAAAACAAATAATACAATAATTTTAAAGAATATAAAACACAATTTCCTTTTCATGGTCAGAAGCTTGGGGAAGTGCCTCAAAGGCCACTAGAACTCAGGAAATTATTTCTGACAACCTGGTTCACTCCCAGGTCAGTCATTTTCTAATTCAAACCAACAGATCAGGGTAGGCCAATTGGTAGAAGACAGGCTGTGCCCACAAAAGTACAGTAGCCACAGGAGTCTGAACATTCTCTTATATTTTACCCCATGGTGACAAAGTCCCCAAACTTTCTGGGGGACCTTTCATTACTAAAAACAAAATATCAGAACAACTGAAAATTACTATGGAGGTTAAAACAAATAAAAATACAAAGCAGTATAAGAAACCAGATTTCATTTTTAAAACAGAAAAATAATGTCAGAGATAATTCCCCCAAATCTAGGATAACATAATTGTGATGTCCAGGAGAAGTATCTAGGGCATAGTTAGTTTCCCCAAAATGGATGATGATATCTCTGACATTTTTGCTTGTCCCTATCACAATTCCTGATCATTTGATTTGAAATAGTTAAGAGGCTACAGGCTTTTAACATGCCACCTGTCCTGGTGTCTACATTGATACTGAGACTCATCCAATATTCTCACCTAGTCATTACTTCCATCTCATGCCATTCAAAACCTCACCCTCCTTAGGAACCCCATCAGAGGAATAATACTAAATTGTAGCCCCTTTATCAAAGGCCTCTCATGAGGGCCTAAGGGCAATTAGGTGAAGTGGATAAGTGCTGGACCGGCAGTCAGAAATACTCATCTTCCTGAGTTAAAATCTGGCTTCAGACATTTATTAGCTGTATGACCCTAGGTAAGTCACTTTACTGCTTACCTCAGTTTCAATTTGTAAAATGAGCTGGAGAAGGAAATGACAACTCCAGTATTTTTGCCAAGAAAATCCCAAATGGAATCACAAAGCATTGGGCACGACTAAAATGATTGAACAATAACAACTGAGGGCCTGCCATTTTTTCCATGTAAGTTGGATGAATATTCCCTTTCAGTGTCACCTATGGAACTGAAATAATTACTAAATAGGCTAAAGGATTCCCCTTCCTCTAAGTAAACTCTCAGTCAATGAGTATAAAAAAGAATTTGAGCTGTATCATTAAAAAGGCAAACTCAATAATCCTACTCTTTTTCCCCTTCAAACCCAATGAGAAGGAACTTGCTGAGCCATTCTAGGGAAAAACAAATTTGCCAAAGGGAACCTGAGCCATTTTGTTGGGTTGTACAGATCTTTCTTAGGGGGCCTGAGTCTAAACAGAAGATGAACTAAGGAAGACTGGAGAGTAAATCCCAAAGCGGTCTTTTCTGATTAGGCAAGTCCTTCTAGAGGGCAAAGCTAGGAAACTGTTAGAGGGGAGCACCTTTCCCCTTCTTGGGGGGTAGTGCTGATTTCTCAGAGTCAAAGCCTTTGGAAAATTGGACATCTAACCCTAATGATTATGGGGTTGAAAGGAATTTGGTGTGTTTGATTCATGCCCACTCCTCACAATGCTCAAATTCTTGAATATTTCAGTTACGATTAGAGCATACCTTTCTCATTCCCTCTCAATGGCATCAGGCCCTAGCTATGAGTCTTTATAAGCCTGGAGAGTTCAATTGATGATTTGAGCAAGAGATTGGGGCAACCACAGCAGCTGTTCAGATAAACAAATAGAAATATCTCCCTGTGCTAACAGTGCCAAATATTGTGGGCTAAGCCTAAATTTGGCTTAGTGAAGCAGGTTCAAGGATTAAAAAAAAAAAATAATGCAGTAGGCACTCATGCACCATGAAAATCCAATTAAAACTACTTTAATAATTGAAGTTTAAAAACACATAATATTAAAATAAAAAGATATAAAACACAACTCCCCTTCTAGGCTCAAATACTGAAGGTAGTACTTTACAGACAATTCTGCCCTGGGAAAACAGTTTTTGACCATCTTCCTGACCCTAGGCCAATCCTATTATATTTCAAACCAGCAGGCTTGCAAAGCAGCAGGTGGGCTGGGCCAAGTGGCATGGTAGAAGACAGACTGTGGCCGCAAGATCTACAACTACCCTGAAGAATCAACCAAATCTTCAGCTACTGTATCATAAGCCTGAAAATCTATGATAGAGGCAGATTATAAAGGACGTTAAGTGCCAAAGAGAGGAATTTGTATGTGAACAATGCCAGAAGCAATGGAAGTAATCCTGGTTATCTTGCAATTGCTGTATAATTCCTGAGATCCTATACATTTGTTTTCTTTTCCAATTTAGTCCCTTCTGGGAGAGGGGCTAGACTATACTTGGAAGGTATATACAAATATTGTACTTTAACGCCAATCAGTACAAACCTCTAAAGCTCTCCATACTAAGTGAGATTCTTCGCTTTGCCTTTGGAAGTACTTGTGGGTGTTGATACCCTAAGAGTTTAAATACTTCTCAATACCATCTTTGGGTACGATTTTATAGAGCTCCATTTAACTAATGTTATACCTGAGTAGTTTCCTTACCATAAATTAAATAGCATTTAATATAACATTTTTATTAGGAATAGTCTTGTTCATTTTAATTTTTAAAATAAAAGAGGGGAAGCAAACAAAGCTGCTTTTTTTTTTTATTTCCTCAAGGCTTATTTTCCATTTTCTTATCAAGTACTTATTAAGAATGCTGTTGAGAGGATTCCTTTTTAATAAAAATGGCCTCTTAGGACATTTCATGCTATGAGATTCTGTGATTTTTAGAACAAGGGGAGATGTTCCAAAATGAAATGACTGTTTCATGTGATGACAAAGGATAATAAGGTAAGACATTAAGATAAGCAACTAGACAGAAATCCAATTACACAGAAGCATATAAAATTTTAGAATTGGAAGGGATCTCACTGACCATCTCATTCAACCCATGCCTGAAAGGAATCCCTCCATCACATATTCAACACATAGTCATCCAGCCTTTGCCTATTCTTCTAAAGTTCTAATTGTTTAAAATCTTTGCCGCTATCACACCATCTCTGCAAACTTCCTCTGCATTGTTCCTGGTTCTGTCCTCTGGGCCAAACAGAATCAATTTAGTCCTTTCTTCTTAAGATAGCTCTTCAAATACTTAAAAACAACTATAACTCACTCTCTGAAACTCCTCTGATCCAGGAAAAAAAAAAAAAAACAGAATCCTTAAAATGATGGACTCGAGACACTTCATTGTCCTGGTTGCTCTCCCCTCCATGTTCTTCAGTTGAACAATATCCATTCTAAAGTGTGGCATCAACAAGAAGAAAAAAAGAATCACAAAGCCCTAGAAAAACCTTAGTAAGTCTTGGATGTTTGCAGCTTGAGTTTAAGTAGATACTGCCACAAGTAGTTCATTTCTCCATTTGTATCACCAGGCCCTTATTATTGTCAGATCAGACCTGGAAACAATATAACTTGACTGTATCTGTGTAGTCTTTAATGTCATTTTATGCAAGAGTAAATTTCTAGTCCCCAATAGTCTTCTCTTCTTTTCCTCCCCAGTGCCTGGGATTGAGATTAATTGATTGAGTAATCTGAGATTACTTTCTGAGTATATTGAGTATAATACTGAGATTACATTACTTTCCAGGAAATCCACAGTCTATACTTTGTATGTACGTACTTATTTGCATATTGTCTTCCTCATTAGAACACGAACTTCTTGAGAGCAGAGTTCATGTTTTTGTCTTTCTTTGTCTCTTCAGCACTTAGTACAGTGCCTGGTACAGAAGAAGCATTCAATGAATACTTGTTGACTGACTGACTGACAAAGGAGTGGTGTTGAGTATTTTCACGACTTTAGGTCAATTCATCTTAGCTACCCATTTTAACAGATACAGAGGGTCAAAGAATATTCCTAGGTTCACTCCTAGAACTATCAGATGTGAAGATGGAAATTTTCTGTTATCTTTCAGAATCATAAAAGAACAAGGATGGGATTCAGGAGAATTGCTTTAGGGAACATTCTTCCCCTGTTTCTTGAACATAAACTTGGTGTCTGGAGAGAATGCCAGGGATCAGAGAGGCAGAGTATTCACCCTTTCCCTCAATATTACCAGGCAAAGGGCCCTTTTTGAAATCAGAATATTTAATAAAAGGTGATTATATAGGCATATTTGAGTTAGTGATTACTGTTTAATGTGAGAATTTTCTGAAAGCCATAGAAAAGGGACTTGGGGATCAGGTCCTACGGTCAAGCAAGACCCCTTTTCATACCAAGTACTAACTTAAATCTTGATTCTTCCAATTCTCTCTTTTGTTCCTTCCATTTTTCTTTCATTGAAAAGCACCTCTATCGACATTCAAAGAGCATTTTATTTGCTCTGCAAACCACTCCCCTCTAAATCATACTATTTTGCAAGGCCTAACTTATCTATATACAATCCTGCTTTTTTCCCTTTGTTGTATACATTCTTTGTTTTGGACTGTAATAACTTAAGGTAATGAAGAAATGACAATTTTGTAACCGTAAGAAATGTAATTAGTGGGATATACTATACATATACACATTTAGCTTTGTGTCATTGTCACTCATTTCCTTAACCCTCCCCTCAACTATCATGTCATTCTCTCATCCATCTAGTTGTATGCAAGGTGGGGCCTCTGATTGTTATTGTATGTCTATGAACCATTAACCATCTCTCATCATTGACCCATAGTAAGTGTTCTTTAAAGAAGTCCCTTGGAACCTCCTTCCTGCCCTCTCCATCAGCATATGGAGACCAGTTAGGATAACTGTGACCTTGGGTAAGTCACATGACTGCTTTTAGCATTAGTTTTCTCATCTACGAAATAAGTTTTGTATTTGATATGGTCCATGGGGGTTTCTTTGAAAATATTACAAGAGTGGTTTGCCATTACCTTCTCTAGTGGATTAAGGCAAACAGAAGTTAAATGACTTACCCAGGGTCACACAACTAGTAAGTGTCTGAGGTTGGATTTGAACTCAGGTTTTCCTGACTCTAGGCACTGCACTCTTTGCACTGAGCCCCCTAGCTGCCTACTGATACTTAGCAGGTTCCTTCTAACTCTTATCTGTAACTGAATCCCATTCTGCCTACAGATGCATTGGATCTAATGTGTCCCTATTCCAGAGCTCTTTAGCCCTGGAACCTGGAACTAGGTATATTTAACTTCTATATGGGGTACAAAAGTGCCATTCAAAGATTCAGGAATACATTTGCATTCTGTAATAATAATGAAATTTGAAGATCCCTTTGTATTGCTAAACTAAGGGGTACTTAGCACCTAGTTTCAAATTAAGCCTCTGTTAAAGAAACAGAAGGTATGAACCCCTGTTTCTGACACAACAGAAAGGGGCTGAACAGGGAGGAACTATACCGTATTTAAGGAAGAGCACAAGCTGGACAATCAGAATTTCCTAGGGTAAGCATCATGGAGGCAGGGCAGCTGCTGCTGGACTGAAGACTGAACAGAGAATTAAGAAAAACTGAGAAGAGGAATTCAAATTGAGAACTGAGACAGAATTTCTTGGAGCAAGCCACGTGGAGGCTGGATAAAGTGATTTTCATTTTGAGGACAAAGCTCATGGTGCTGAAGACTTCTGAGGGCCAGCTGGAACTGCTGAGGATTTCCAAGGGCCAGTGGGTGCTATGGAAGACTGAAGAAGCATGACTCTGGTGCTGGTACTTTGTACAAGTGTTTCTGTGACTTTGTTAATGTTTATGAGTGTTCTTGTGGTTTTATTAAGCCTTGTCTTCCCAGGAACAGAGATTGTGAAGGATTTGAGATGGACCAGACACTGTGAACTCCAATGTGGAGCAGGAACTGCATGGAAAGTTGGACAAGGAGCTGGGAGCTGTCTGCCTTTGAACCCAGATGACAGTTTGGTGGATTCAGGTGGGAGCTACCTGCCTTGAGTAAAGATGAAAAAACCTCTCCATGAATACTGAATAGTAACTGATGAAATTGTCTGAGTAGTGACTGATGAAATTGTAATGCACTACCCAGGGGTGGGGTACTTTGACTTTTGTATTTTGTGTCTCTTAAGGAGGAAAGCCTCTTTAAAGATGATTGAATGATTGAGTTATTAAATAATTGTACTTTGTTGAAAACTATGTGACCACTTTGGTGAAAACTATGTGGCCATTTTAGTGATAAGTTGTTGAATTGTGACATGAAATGTTGTATTTTGATTTTCTGTAAGTGTTTTGCTCTAATTTGTTATTGAATAAACAGAGAGTTCACTATACTCTGTAATCAGAACTTTGAAAGCTGTTCACAACATCAGTCCTCTGGAAAGCTGCTCATGCATGGCTTTACACATGTATAGCACAGCTTTTCCAATCACTCCCTCCTGATAGATTAACATCATAGTGCTAACAGAGACTCAGTGTGCCATATTTGTAGGTATAATAGCCAGCAAGGAGCTTTACCTGCTTATTGATTTATAAAGGCAGATACATTATTCATTTATAGGCAAAGTCACTCTTGTGGTCATTCAGTTAACTTGTGATCTGCACTTCCATGACACCATAACAGCAAGACAAGTAAAGTCTTGCTGATCCAGATAGGACCCAAGATTTCATCATTGTGATATTTGTGCATCCATGTAGATCTCAACTCCTTGAATCCTATAGCTTAATAAAAGATCATCAAGAACTTTTGTGGATGAAAAATTCATCAACTATGGTGTTATGTTTCTCAAAATTTAACTAGACTTTTCTTCATATAACAGATCTCTCTCTCTCTCTCTCTCTCTCTCTCTCTCTCTCTCTCTCTATCTATCTATCTATCTATCGTTTGTCACCTTGCCTATAAGTGAATATGCCATATGAGAAAACAGAGTTCAAAGGGCCCAACTCACTTGAACAGTACTGACATAAAAGTCTAGAATTTGCAATGTATGCCAGGATATAAATGAGACTAGGCCAAGGAAGGCTCTTAGTGGAAAAAATAAGAAGCTTTGGTATAAAACTTGGGGAGAATTCCAGGGGCTAATATGATGCAGAATTTCTCTTAAGTTGATATTAAGTAAGGATCAACAGATTTCACATTAATACCATCAGATATTTATTCCTCCCTTCATGACCCGTATCTTTTGTTCACATTCACTAATACTGCCAAATATCAGAGACTTTCATTCCTTTGTGATATTAAATTTCTTACATGTTGGGGGAACTTGAAGGTAGTCATTTCCTTAAGTTTTATTATTTCTATGAATATATTCTTCTTTCTTATTCAGGGATGACATTTAATATTTTTCATCAGTCAAAAACATTTGGAAGAGAATTCATCTAAAGAAAGTCACCCAGTTAGGCATGACACTCTCGTTGAAATTCACAGCCCTCTCTTCCCTTTCCCTCCTTTTTACTACCTAAGAGATTTTTTTTAATACAAAGAACAGGTGATTTATTTTTGGAATATTTCTAATAAATTAAATATTTCTTTATTCAGGCTGATTCAATTTCGAATTTGTTTAAATACCATCCATTTCAGACTTTATTATTATAAATGTTTTATTAAAAGCTTATAATAAAAAAGAATGTTAAATTTTTTATGGGGAAAATGTAACTAGTCACTCACTTAAGCATGAGAGCCTGTCAGGGGACTTCTGACTTTTTGGTATTTACAAATTATTCATCATTACAGGGCTGTCAATTTGAAATGGAGAGAAAAGGACAATGATATCATTTTGCTCCTTTGATATCATTTTCAGTTTCGGCCCAGTTGGGTCACAATGAGGTTCATGGCACATATGAGTGAAAGAGTATAAGTAAATATGTGCCCTGGAGAGTGAACAGTAAGTAAAAACAATAGTATAGAAAGACAGTGCTAACAAGTGCTCACGTTAACTTATGAGTGTCCAGAGGCTCTGGATGGCAGAAGTCATAGCTCCTGCCTCATAGGGTTTTTATGAGGATCCAAGCTTTTTCAAAACTTGAAGCACTGTATGCACACACACACACACACACACACACACACACACAATTGTTAAGGCGGTAGTAGAGGTGGTTGTGTTTATTGTAGTGTTGTTTTTAGTTATCATTATTATCCCATTTTGCTTGAAAAATCTCAAAGGAAGAAGAGCCCACCTTCTCCGTTCACTTCCAGATGACTCTAATTATTAGGAAAGGTTTCTTTATGTTAGGGAGTAGGGGGTGAGATTCCACTTCCTCCTGCACACAGATATCTTTGGTGATGGAGTCACACATGGTGAGATTTTAATGGATAAACAAGTTGTGTCGATGCTCTGACCCCTTTATCATTTATTAATCAGCCCTTTGATTGAGTTGAGAAAAGAACATCACAACCCACTGAGAGAACGTTAGTCACAACCCTGGAGACTTTCAATTTCTAAAGCCTGAGGAATTGTAGGGGGTCCAGATTAAGGATTATTTGTCAGGGAACACACCTGGAGGGGAAGGAAAGGATTGGATTGATCCTTCTATGGCCCTGATTCAAGGCCTTTCACCACACTGGTTGCTTTTCTTAGAATAACCCACCTCTTCTATACCTTTTTTAAATTATAGAGAGTTGTATATTGTTTTACCGGGAAGGGTGGTTAAAGTAGATGGCCTTTGAGACATGTTTCAACTGTGAGATTTATTCTATAATTGGTCCTGATGGAGGTTATGAGTATGTTGGTTGAACATCTGCCAGAAGTACAGGAGGTGGGTGTTTGGCCCGTAGCACAGCATGAACTGTGAAGCTAGGCAGCCCAGTGGATAGAGCTCTGGTTCTGGAGTTAGGAAAGCTCATCTTCCTGAGTTTAAATCTGGCCTCAGACTCTTATTAGTTGTGTGACCTTGAGCAAGTCACTTAACCCAGTTCGTCTCAGTTTCCTCATTTGTAAAATGAGCTGGAGTTTCAGGAAATAGCAAACTGGTCCAGTGTCTTTGCCAAGAAAACAGCAAATGAGGTCACAAAGAGTCGGAACAACTGAACAGCAACATTTTGAATACTCCATGCCAGTCTGACTGTACTCAGCCGAGTTGTTGTTGCTACTTTATGAGTGAACACACTGATCATCCTATGATAATGTGAATTATTATTTAATGCCCAACCAAGCTGATAGTGTTGGTGCACACTTTTAATCCCCCAAACTGTGGATGCCAAAGCTGATCAATTACCTGATCTCAATAGTTCTGCTAAGCTCATTGGGTGTCTGTTCTGACTGGGCACTGATATGATGAGTCTGTGGGAGCAGGGGTCACCAGGCTATGGAAGGAAGGTTGGATTAACTTAAGTAGAAATCAAAGCAAGTCAAACCTTCTGGACCATTTGGCAGTGAGATCAGAGAGAGACAGAGACAGAGAGAGACAGAGACAGAGAGCAGATGCTGTCATATAATGAAAAAGGATGTGTGCAAACTAGATTTGGAGTCAGAGGACTGAATTTCTGAATCCTGTCTCTATGAGATCTGTTACTTTTTACCTCTATGACCTTGGGAATTAAATAGGCCAGTGAAGCTGTGGTGTGTGTGTGTGTGTGTGTGTGTGTGTGTGTGTGTGTGCATGTGTGTAAATTTAAGCAAGGACAGTATAACGAGCTTTAAATGTCAAACAAAGAACTAATATTTAATCCTAGAAGTAATAGGGAGCTGCTAGAATTGATTTAGTGGGGTTGAGGGAGAATTTACATGGTTAGATCCATGCTTTAGAAAAATCACAAATGTAATAGACTTCTTTTGTGCTACCTTTCATGTCTGCCTTTGCCCACCTCATAAATGTAGTACATACCAGCATATGAAGTACTGAATGAAATCCCTGAGTGAGTATTAACCTGTTTACTACACCTGTGTAGAATGCTTTAGTGTTTGGAGACTGACTCAAGAGAGTTAAGTGTTGTTGTGTACTTAGGCTATAAACAGATTTAAAGCCAACTTTGTGGTTTTTGTTTGTTTGTTGTTTTACTATCCTTTTGAATATGAGGAGAGTGGGTTCTATTGCTTTTGGGAAATTGCAAAGTTCTTTCAATAACTCCAAGCTTCTCCCTGAAACAAAAACCTATTTTAAAAATACCAATATTCTTCTGGTCTTCTTGTATGGCTCTGTGTGATGGTAAACTACAGTCACCAGAAAACTGAAACCGAAAATCACCCCTAAGGCAATGGAGTGGCAGATGGAGGGCATAAGCAGATTATAACACATTATTAATAAGCAATTATGGAGAAGTAAGGAAGTAAATAAACCATTGCTAATGTGTCATCAGAACTTGATGAAGGTACATTGGGTGGATAGTCTGTGTAGTCTGTGGTGAGTTTATAGGAGGACATTGACAAGGGTCGTACAAGATGGACAGTCATGGCTTTCAGTCTATGTGTTTAAAAAAATACACATATCAAAGAGATCACAAATGCATTTGAGGATTTTGAATACCCATTTTTATTACTCCTGGAATGGAGACAGTCTTTTCTGTTCACACTTCTGACTGAAAAAGAATTAGGGAAATATAGAAGAAATATGGAAGCATATTGGTTATAATCAAGGAAATTAATTTAATTTCTGCCTTTATGAAAAACTTTCAAGGTAACCCAGGGTCTGAACTCAACTACTCCTTCATTTTTCCCCTTCTTCACCCTTCTCAAGAAATTATCGTGTTAAAAGGTTATAAAAATCACTCTTTGAAAATGGAAACATTAGTTAACACCTTATCTCTTCACCACTTAAAATTCTGAAAATCCCAAAGCAGGATCAAGTAGCAAGGAAACAGACAACTCCAGAAAATGTTTCAGAAGTCAGATAATTTTTATTTGTTTTAACACAGATACTTCTTTTATTCCAGTTTGAAATACATATTGTCATTCAAGACAAATTTCCTGAAGCTTCTCTTATACTGGTGACTTCTCTTGCATATATTAGGTGCTTAATAAATGTTGAATTGAATTTTCTTTCAAATCAGATATACGAATTAAAATTCCTTGTAAAAAAAAAAAGCAAGTAAAAGCAAAAAAGAGAAAAAAACTACTTTGGGTTCAGTTCTCTCCTTTAGAGTTGTGGTTGGCCATTGTGCTCTTTAGAATTACTGTCTTTCAAAGTTGATTATCTTTAAAATAGTGCTGTCTAGGTTTTTCTCATTACCCTGCTCACTTTACTTTGTATCAGTTCTTATAAGGTATTCCCACATGTTTTTGTTTTTTTCTTTTTGGAGGACAATTGGGGTTAAGTGACTTGCCCAAGGTCACATGGCTAGTTTTTTTGGTGTGTGTGTGTGTGTGTGTGTGTGTGTGTTAAGTGTTGGAGGCCGGACTTGAACTCAGGTCCTCCTGACTCCAGGGTTGGTGCTCTACTCACTCTGCCACCTAGCCGCCCCCTCCAACATGTTTTTGAAACCATCTTCTTCATCATTTCTTATAGTACAATAGCATTCCATCACATTCATGTAACACAACTTGTTTAGTCATTCTGTAATTGTTGATCATCCCCTCAGTATCCAAGTCTTTGCCACCATAAAAAGAACTGCCGTAGCTAATTTTGTATACCTGGGTCCTTTTCCTCTCTCTCTAATCTCTTTGGGGTATAATCCTAATATTGGTATTGCTAAATCAAATGGAATGCACAGTTTAGTAGCCGTCATTGTTGGAGTATCTGTGTCCTCCAAATGTGGGAGCTCACCAATAGAAGAATATTAGAATCAGTCATGTTCCAGGGCCCTTTCTCTGTAAGCATGAGACCTGGATATCTGTGCCATATGCTTCTCTATACCTATTAAGTTTATAGTAGCTATAAATTTCATGCCTGCATTGTCTTTTCACTTTTCTGGTACAGGTAAACTTATTGCATAACCATCCTTTTAGAAAGCATTTACTACAAAACAGTAGGGAATGGATAGTAGAGACTCATCACCTCTAAAGTCTCCAGAAATTAGCAAACAGTAAATCAGGGAGAGGAGCAAACCAACAGTTTCTATTCCTAAGAACCTTGTTTCTAGAGGTTAGGCAAAGTCACTTGTTGATAAGGAATTTGAATTCTTGCATCTGACTTGAAAGAAAATTCAACAAATTCAATTCAACATTTATTAAGCACCTTATATATGCTAGAAAAGACACTGGTATAAGAGAAATTTCAGGAATTTACAATTTACTCTTAGCAGAACTCCACAACCATGAAGGGTCACAGTGAATGAAAAGGTCATTGGCACTAAATAACCCTTTAACAAAAAGTTAAGAATGAAGATCAATAAAGAAAAAAGTAACTACATTATCAGGAAATTGAGACAGGTCATATTGACCTCCAGACTTGTCGGAACATGTGATATAAGAAAATAATGTATAAATGAATAATCAAAATGATGAATAATAAAAATAAAGACCTTGGAAAATAGCCTACCTTAAGGATATTCATGCCCCTCTCAATGTGAACCAATCACCACTAAGTAAATTAAAGAGGTCAAATTCCACCAAACTCTTCCCTCTTCTATTCCTTTTACATAAGGGAGAGAGGATAAATACAAATTCAGAATAAGGAATGCTGGGTAATTGATTTGCAAGTAAAAAAGATAGAAGATATTATGAATAGCCGTGTCATGAACAATAACCTTTCTTCCCCTTCGAATTTGTTCTTAGACAATCTATAAAAGGTAAATTAGCATCATTTTTGAAGTTGGTATTTTTAAATTGACTCTCCTATGACAGAGTTGACTAATGGTCAGGAGAGAGGAAGAGAGATAGGTTCCTAAAAATGTACCCTCTTTTCCTCTCTGCCTGTAGAAATGCTTCCCTCCCACCAACTCACTGAGTTCTAGATATACATAAACCTTTCTCTATGACCTTAGCCATAAACTTTCATAGATTCATTATGTGGAACTCTCCTTTATCCTATTCTACTCTATCTTATGTTTGTTTTATACCCATATTTCTACGTGACTAAACTCTTCTTGTGATAGGGGCTGTATTATTTTTCATGTTTGCAGCCTTCTCTAACAAGGTGTCATATACATATGTCAATACATCAATAATCTTGATATTAGAATTCTTTTTTTTTCATACAGATCACAACTAGCTGTGGCTTAGTAGAAAAGTCTTAGGGAATTGCCTAAGACTCAGGCAGTTTAAGTGACTGTGGCCCCACAGCTATTTAAGAGGTTGAGTGGCTTGTCCTTGACCCCACAATTATTAAGTATGAGAAGTAAGTTTGGAACCCATCCTGAATTCAAATTCAGAAGTCCACTGTGCCAGATTGCTTGTCTGTCATATACATAATTGGTACATAATAAATGTTTATTGAATTGAATGAAATGTTCTACAGTCAGGTCACTATTCCTATTTGCCTACTCTAGATATGTTCTTATTTGTCAATGTCCTTCCCAAAGATGAGGAAAAGCATCAAATAATGAAATCTATACTTCAGATGTGGTCAGGTCAGGACAGAATAAACTAGAATTGTCACCCCTGTGGTTCTATATAAAGTATACTTTTCTTGATGTAGTTTAAGATCAAATTATCTTTTTATTTGGCCGTGTGTCACTCAACGCCACTGACTCCTGCTGACCTTGAAGACCAATAAAATTCAAGGACCTTATTCTATGTAGTCAAACTTCTTCCTTCATATTCTTTTACAGTTAATTTTTGTAACAAAAGTCTACGGATTTACATTTTCCACTATTCAATTTTACCATACTAAATTCAACCCTTCATTCTAGCTTTCCAAAAAAATTTTGAATTAAAAACAAATCTTTATTTCGTCCCTACGATATGCAATGCCAGTGCTCAGGAAACAAAAATAAATCTTGTCATCACCATTCAATATGTTTTCTCTACCATTCAACTTTTTGGCATTGGATAATTTAATAAGCATGGAATCTGCCTTTACCAAGTCATTGACGAAAATGTTGCATGTTGTAGGACCAAGTGTAGAGCTCCGAGATACTCCAATTGATATCTTTCTATGTGTTGCTATTGATTATTATAATGACTCACCTTGGGCCTCATCATTTACATATTCCCTATTCTATCTAGTTATACACTATCTGTGCACATATCTCTCCATTTTGTCCACAATAATATCATGAGGCAGTTTGTCAAATGTCATACCAAAATTAAATGTACTATGTTTGTGGCATTCCAATAATCTAATCATTGTCAAAAAAAAAAGAAATAATGTTTACCTAGCTTGACCTGTTCCTGGTGAATGCATGATGACTTTTAGTGATTACTGTTAATCTTTCTAAGTATTTATGAAGAATGTCTTTACATATCATGGAGTTTTATAGGCAGTAAAAGTCAATTTCACTGATATATAGTTTGAAGATTGTAGCGGCAAGCACCCCAGTGTCCCCAGGGTGCCTGCTCACACAGGTTCTTGGATCTGCTTTGTTAAAGGAAAGCAACTCAAAATGGATTAACAAGCTTACTTTAATCAATCAGACATATATTGTTTACCTTGTTCAGGAGAAAAGGTCAGCACCCTGAACCTCAAAGTATACAGGCATAATTATCAAGACAGAAACATCAAGTAGACAGATTTCCAAACTGTCCAACCATTACATCCATACCCAGTCAACATCTGGGTTTCCACATTCTGGGTTTTTCAAAGCCGGGGGGCTCAGGAAAACGGCTTCCCAGAATCCATATCAAATCACAGAACACTTCTCAAAGTGAGCCCCAAAACAAAGCTACACATCAGGGCTTATATAGCCTTCTCCTGGCTCAGAGAATGTAACAACCTTATTGACCCACTGGCCAATCAAAAAGTATCTACTGAAAAACCAGCCTCCCACCCCAGGCTCCAGGTGCACGTTAGCCTAGGGGCAGGGAAGATCTTTAAATCTGCATTTCCATTACAAAGATGTTACCCTCTTTTCTTGAAAATCAGGATGGTTGACAGTCTAGTACAGTTGTCCTGAAATCCTAATCCAAATATCATTTCAATGCTCTTCAATCTTTTATTTCTGGCATAGCTGTAAAAGTCCTTAGTGTATACTTTGCATTCAACAGTAATATCAGTTCATTGCCAGCTTTGGTACTCCTGATGGAATCCTTTAAATGCTTCCTATTCCATTCTTTCTTGTTCACCTTTAGCTCCTTGGTCTTGCTTCCACATTCTGTTCCTTGGTACTTCAGTGGATACATGGTCTAATTTATGTAAATGCTTTAATCGTTTAAATTATATTTTTCTCATCTTGTATCCTTCTTGTCCATCCTCTTCCATAAATAATCTTAATATTACTAGGTTATTCAGGTCATCCATCTATTATCACTTGCTCTCACTACATGACTGGCCTACATCAGTTTACAATTTTCTATTTCCTGGATAGGATCTTTTATATCTGTCAGCAGACTCTATATGCTCCCAAGAATAGACTTAGCCTGCTTTTTGAGGCTTATCACTGGCAGGCTATCCAATTGATACAGAAATAGATATCAAAACTAGTAGTGATAATTTTATAAAGAAATTTGGTCAATGGAAATCAATTGCCACAACAAGGAGATCAAAAGAGCTTAGAAACCACACATCAACTGTAAAACATTTTATCTTGCCAAGCAGAGAGATATGGCAGACAAGGACTTTGTGGTTTAGAATATAAATGTGTTTCTCAAATATTGTGGAAGAACATAGTGGGAGATTATTAGCAGTATCACCCAATAAATATAAGACATGGGGATAAACACAATAAAGCAAAAAAAAAACTTGACAAGAAACCCAGTTTAAGAAAGTCTTTTCAATATTTTTAAGGACAAAACTGGGAAGAAAACAAATAGATGGGGAAAATATCTGCAAAGTTTTTATAGCAAACTCTTCACCTTTGAATACAATGGAACAGCCACTCATGAACTCAAGCATTTGCTTTCCAGATGTGTTGAATGAGAAAGAGAACATGATACTTATATTAAAAAAGACTGAAAAAGCAGCTGTACTAGAACAAGTGTTTATAGAAAATATCCATGTTGATGGCAACAATTTTAAGGGAACTGATCGATCAATTCTCAAGTTATCTGAAAGGACAAAAGATGAAAAAGGAATAGAAAAACAAACAAGCTTGGAGGTAACTACCAATAAGTCAGTGAAGAATATCAATAATTATTGACTTCTATGTCTTTTTTCCATCTATGTAATACTTTTACGAGAGTAAACTATGCATGCATGTTTGAAGAAGGTATTGAGAAGAGAGTAAATAGGTTTTGCAAATGATATTCTCCAGGAGATCATATTTTGACGATCAGAGTTGAGTGAAAAGTGTACAAATTACAAGAGTTCCCCATGCTTATTGATAATTGACTACACAAAAGCATTTTATTAAATAGGACAAAATGGCAGTGTAAAGATTCTTTTCTCAGTATGTTCTCTCATGCATATATTAAAATCATGCAAGATTATTTGAAATATATAGCAACATAATTAATAATGAGATTATAGATCCATTGAAATATCCAATAACCTTTTGGTAATTAACGTCAAGTAAGGCATCAATACATCAACCAATAAACATTTATTAAGCACGTAGTATGTGCCAAGCTCTGTGCTATGAGAGGGGATGCAAAAAGAGGCAAAAGAAAGTCTCAGTCTTCAAAGAGTTTACAGTCTAATGCGGGAGACAATATACAAATAAATAAATAGATAAATTGATAAAATTAATAAAATAAATAAAAATTTAAAAGGCTATATACAAGATAAGTAGGGGATAATAAAGATAGGAAATGCACTTTTATTAAGAGGATTTGGGGAAGGCTTCCTGTAGAAGGTGGGATTTTAATTGGGGCTCGAAAGAAGCTAGGGAGGTCACTAGTTAGAACAGAAGAGGGAGAGGGTTTCAGGCATGGGTGATAGCCAGAGAAAATGCCTGTAGTCAAGAAATGAAGTGCCTTGTTTGTGGAACAGCCAGTATCACTGGATTGAAGGGTACGTGTGAAGAAATAAAATTTACGAAGACTGGAAAGTTAGGAGGGGCCTAGATTATGAAGGCATTTGAATGCCAAGCAGCATTTTGTAATTGCTTTTGGACACCATGGGAGGTCACTGGAGTTAATTGAGTAGGGTGGTGACAAGATTGAATCTGAACTTTATGAAAATTCCTTTTAAGTCTGAATGGACGATAGTTTAGAGTAGAAGGAGACTTGAGGCAGGTAGACCCACCAGCAGGCTATTGCAATAATCAAAACCTGAGGTGGTGAGGACTGTACTAGAATGGTAGAAGTATCAGAAGAAAGAAGGGTATATTTGAGAGATGTTACATAAGTGAAATTGAGAGGCTTCAGAACAGATTAGGTGGCAGAAGGAGGGGGGAGGATAGTGAAGAATCCAGGATGGATTCTAGATTCAGAATTTGAGGGCCTGGGAGGATGGTGTTGCCCTCTAAAGTCATAGGGAAGTTAGGTATGGAGGGTTTGGGTTTTATGGAAAGATAAGGAGTTCAGTTTTGGACATGTTTACTGTTAGGTGTCTACTGGACATCTTGTTCTTGATGTCTGTAAGAGAGTTGGAGGTATAAGATTGAAGGTTAGCAGAATGTTTGGGGCAGAACAGGTAGATTTGAGAATTAGCATAGAGATAGTAATTAAACCCACTGGAGCTTATGAGATCAACAAGTTATATTTGTTATATTTATTTTTATTACCACAGAGGGTACCTGGCATAAAATTCAAATCAAAGTACGATTTTCTATAGGATAGAAGGTGATAACCTTTGACCTTGTGCTGATTGCATTGCCCCTTAAATATGAAGAGTGACTTTTATACAAAACAGTATATGCAGTTCAATGGATAGCCCATATAGCTGGTTGATCAGTGTACATATCTAGAATGCACAAAGAAAATGGTCAGTGATCTAGGTCCAGGACTGAATGGGAGGAGAAGATTAGAGTGATTATATCTGAGAAGCCATATAAATCTCTTAGGACTCCAAAATGTATTCCTGAAACAAATATCTTTTTAATCACCAACATCCTTCCAATGATGTTGTTTGCCTATGAGTCATGGGATATTAAAATCAGTTATGCAAAGAAGTGTCATAGCTATGAGTAGTCTGTAACACATTGCAAACAAGGAATTATGCAGGAAAAGAGAACCGTAGGATGTCATGAGAGACATGTGTGATTTAAGAAAAAATAGGCTGATCAGAGCAAGATTGAAGGATAATTAAAGTCAATCCACTGATAAACATTTATTAAGTTCCTCCTATGTGCCAAGCACTGTGTTAAGCACTAGGCAGACCATGTGCTCTACTGAGATCCCTGCAATGTTCAAATGACGTGACAAAGGCTTCCAGCATGTTGAATTGACCTTGTATGGTGAATTTTAGGGAGGTTGTAAGGCAACTTTGTGGTGCGGTGTGTACAGTACCGAGCCAAGATTGAGGACAGCTCATCTTCCTGAGTTTAAATCCAGTCTTAGGTGCTCACTAGCTGTGTGACCCTGGGCAATTCATTAAACCCTATGTACTTCAGTTTCTTCATCTAGAAAATAAATTGGAAAAGGAAATGGCAAACCACTCTGGTATCCCTGCCAAGAAATCTTCAAATGGGATCATGAAGAAGTGGGCATGACTGAAAAACAACTGAAACAAAGTGGAATAGTACAGAAAGAGAAAATATGGTTGAGCTGTGAATCACACCATTAGAGGAAATTGCAAATTAGTTGGAGTCTTGAAATATTGGAAATGGGCTAAAGACAGTCATTAGGATTTTGCCTAATTTTCTACCACTTTGTCACTAGCCCTGCAGGAATGGAAGGAGACTGCATTGTAAATATGACAGTTTTGTTTTATTTTAATTGGGGTTCTTGGGCTGCCATGATTAAAAACTTCTATTTTATTGTTGTAATGGGAATGCAAATTTGGAAGATCTTCCCTGCCCCTTGGCTAAAGTGCACCTGAAGCCTGGGGTGGGAGGCTTGTTTTTCAGTAGATACTTTTTGATTGGCCAGTGGGTCAATAAGGTTGTTACATTCTCTGAGCCAGGAGAAGGCTATATAAGCCCTGATATGAGGCTTTGTTTTGGGGGGCTCACTTTGAGAAGTGTTCTGTGATTTGATATGGATTCTGGGAAGCCTTTGTCCGGAGCCCCCCGGCTTTGAAAAACCCAGATGTTGATTGGGTATGGATGTAATGGTTGGACAGTTTGAAAACTTGTCTACTTGATCTGTTTCTGTCTTGATAATTCTGTCTGTATATTCTGAAGTTCGGGGTGCTGACCTTTTTCCCCTGAACTAGGTGAACGATACATGTTTGACTGATTAAAATAAGCTTGTTAACCCATTTTGAGTTGCTTTCCTTTATCAAAGTACATCCAAGAACCTGTATTGGCAGCAAACCCTGAGGACGCTTGGGGTGCCTGATGCTACAATTGTCAATCCCATTGATAATGATGAGGCTCTTTATACTAAGCTAATTTGGTCTTTAGGAAGCAGACTTAGTAGGTCACTAAAACTATAGTCAAAGCCTTTCTGACCACCTGCTGGAAGTTGGACTTTCATACCATAATACTTGAGAGCATTCTGTGATTATACCTACTAGACTATGGGGGTGAAAAAATTTTTCTTCCAGCATTTGGCCTTATTTTGCCACCTCTTTCCCTTTGTAATCTATCATGAATCTTAAAATCGTTGTGGCTCCCCAAATTTATGATTATTTTCGTTCTATAGCTTAGTTCTTCCTTATTGTTCAGAATCATTTTCTAAATAACTCATTCTCCAATTCCTTGTTCTACCTTTGGAAGGGTAAAAAATCATTAAAGGAAGTCAAAATTCATCAGTTAAAAAATCAAAAAAATTCATCAGTTATTTCAGTTTTAGCAGAGGGAGAGCTCATAATAGATAACACTGTTGTCTCTTTTTATTGGAGGGGGGCAGGTTTGCAATTTGTTTCTCAAATTTATCACTCACTTTTGCTTTTTGGTGAGTTGTTTGTATTATTTTCATCTTACAATAGTGTTCCTGTTTTAAATGATCCTAATGTAAATGCTCTTCATCAGTGCTTCCCCATTCCAGTATGTGAATTTCCTTTAATGCATTTATATGTTCAAAATGTAGTGATAGTTCACCATTGTTTTTGCCTAATCCCTTCCAAACGATTTTATTCATGAATCACAAAACCAAGTTGCACCCATACTTATTAGCTCAAATTTACCTTCTTGAACTTAGTTTTCTGACAACCTTGTTTGTTCCCAACACTTTATACATTTCTATAATGATATGAAACTGTGGGTTTTATTGCTGCCCCTATTCCTGATACTGCCTCTAATGACTTACTTCTCCTTGTCAATGATACTATTTTTCCTCTTTCATACTCACTATTTCTGTGAAGAAGGAATGGCAAGATGTAGATGACTTGAATTTTGCTAACATAGAGCAAATATCTTACTGATTCCTGTATTTGGCCAAATTAAAAAAAAAAATGAAAGATTAAGAGAAGGAAAACAAATTGCAAAATATCCGTGAGAAGCCACAGAATAAAATATGCATTCTATTTTATTTTTTTTAAGTTTTTTAAGGTTTTTTTTTAATAAGCAATTGGGGTTAAGTAACTTGCTCAAGATAACATGGACAGTTATTTCTGGGTGTGGTGCTAAGTATCTGAGCCCGGATTCAATCCCAGGTCATCCTGACTCTGGGGCCGGTGCTCTTACTTGCTGAGCCACCTGGCCACCCCTTGCATTCTATTTTCTAAAGAATCCTTTCAGTTTTCTTTTTTAAAAACTATTTTTTTATATTTCCCAACATATTTTTTCCTCTTAGTGATCCATTCCTTCTAACAAAGAATAAGAAATAAAAAAACAAAAACATATCAGCAAAACTAACACAGTTTAAAAGAAAAGCTGATGTTATATGAAGTATGCCACACACAACATCCTCTAGTTTGAAAAGAATATCAAGAGATTCCTTTTCATAGATCTTAGGAAGAAACTTAGTGATATTTGCAGAACCTTCAGTTTAAATTGTTTTGTTGTTGTTTTCATTTACATAGTTGTAGCCATTGTGTGTATTTTTCTGCCTCGTTCTGCTAATTTCACTTTGTATTGATTCACATAGGTCTTCTGATGCATAATTTTTACTGTTTCTCATGGCATTTTACTCATTTCCTCCATTTTACTCATGGGAAAGAGAGAGGAAGCATTGCATAGAGAATAGAGATCTGGCCTCAAAACTAGGAAGACTTGGGTTAAAGACTTGACTCTGACAAATACTAACTCTGTAATACTGGACAAGTCACTTCCCCTCTCAATTCTCTCAAGAACTTTCTAAGATTTTAAGTTGTAAAGAAGGTGTCAACTTGCACTGGTAGAGGGAATTTTCCTAACTTGGGAATTCCCTATATTAATAAACTCACGGGTCCAGGCCCTATCTCTGTTATGTATCACAACCTGTTCAGTCATAGTCTAATTGATGGACACCTACTTTGTTCCCAGTTCTTTGCTACTACAAAAAGAATACAACAAATAGTTTGGTGTGTAGGTGACATTTGATATTTTATTTTGTCCTTGACTTCCCTGGGATATTGTAGTGACAAGCAAACAAGCACTCAACACCTTTTTTTCAGCTGAGCCTTGCCTGTGATTATGTCCTATCTTTGTTAAGAAACAGAACTTGTGAAACCCACAGTGGGAGGAACATGCTGATGCAACAGGGAGGGGTTAATGACCATATAAAAGTAGAAGCACAGTCTAGGATAGAGCAGAGCTGGTAGGAAGTATGGTTGTGGTGCTGGAACTATGTCTCTGTGTTGATGTTACTTTGTCAGATCTGTCTGCTTATAAAGGATGTTGCTGTTGTTATAGAAGCCCTGGGACTTTACTGCTGGTTCAGAAGCCCTGAAAGAGGACTTTCTTGTTGTTTGTTTACAGAAATCCTGAAGGAGAGTTTTGCTGATATTTTCAGAGGTCCTGTGACTTTACTGATGATTTGTGTTGATTTCTCAGACAGGGACCCTGTCTTCTGGTCTGTGTTGATTGCATAGGCAGAAAGTGAGTTGATGATGGTGCTGGCAATGTGTATGAATGTTGCTTTGGCTTTGTTAAGCTTTGCCTTCCCATAAACAGAAGCTGTGAAGTACGTGAGGTGGACTGGACACTGTGAGTTTCAATATGGAATGGGAACCAGGCAAGGAACTGGATGAGGAGCTGGGCAAGCAACTGGATGAGGATCTGAGACCTGCCTACCTTTGAATCCAGGTGACAGTTGGTTTAATTCAGACAAAAGCTGGGAACATGGAAGAGGAATCATGGAATCTGAGAGCCAGCCTTGAGTCAAGATGAAAAGACCTCTAATTGGATATTTAATGCTGACTGAGAAGATTATAATTTACTGTGGCCTAAGGGTGGGAAAACTTTGTACTCTGTACCTTGTACCTCTTAAGGATGATTGAGTTAAGGATATTTGGAAACTAATCTCCAATCAAGAAGAAAGAAGACTTTTTGACTGAGAAATTAAGACAATGTGACCTAAGGGTGGAGAATTTTGACCTTTTTACTTTGTGTCCCTTAAGGAGGCTTGCTCCTTAAGGATGATTGAGTTAAAGGCTTACTGAATGATATCTTTTGTTTAAAACTATGTGGCCACTTTGGTGAAAACTATGTGGCTACTTTAGTGATAAGTTGTTATGTTATAACATTGTGAAAGCTGTACTCTGGTTTCTGTGAATGTTTTGTCTTAGTTTATTACTGAATAAATAGAGAGCTCACTATATTATATGATCACAACCTTAGAACTATTCACAGCAGCAGTCCTCTGGAGAGCTGCTCATGCTTGGCTTTACACATATACACAAGTAGGGTTTCTCAGCTAAAGATTATGAACATTTTAGTAACCATTAACATAATTCCAAGTTGTTTTTCAGAATAGTGGTGGAAATACATGGTAGTGCATTAGAATGCTTATTTTCCACAACCCCTTGAAGACTATTTGTCATCTTTCTGAGAGTTCTAACCTCATAGATATTTTTGTTTTATTTTATCTTTATTTTTAGTTATTTGGTTTAAACATTCTTGCAGGTAATAGTTTACACTTCTTCTACTGAAAACTTTTTATCTTTATCCTTTGATCACATTTCCCCTGGGGAATGACTTTTAGTCTTACATTTTTTCTATTAGTTCCCTGTATCTTGGGAATTAGACCCTTCTCTGAACTATTTGATGTAAATATTTTTCCCAGTTGATCGTTTCTTTTCCTATTCTTAGTTGTGTTCATTCAGTTTGTGCAAAAGCTTTTCAATTTCATGAAATCAAAAGTATCTAGTTCACCTTTTGTGATCATCTGTATCTCTCCATTTTTTGTTAAATAATGTATCCCCGAGGCATAGCCATGGAAAGTACCTGATCTGATTTTCTTCTATTTTTTTATGTTCTGATCTTTAATATTCAGGTCCTGTATCCTTTTTGATTTTATTGCGGCATATGGCTTAAGGAGTTGGTCTAAACCTATTTTTTAACAAATTGCTTTTCAGTATTCCTAGGAATGCTTGGCAAATAGAGAGTTTTTTTCCCCTGACAATTTGTGTTATTAGGTATATCAAAGACAAGGTTTTTAAGTTTAATATTTTAATGGTTCTTCATCATTTAATCTATTCTACTAATCTATTTTTCTATTTTTAAAACCCATACAAAAGTGTTTTGGTCAGAGGTCTAAAAATGCTTGATCTCTACTTTCTAAAAAAATATTCTTATTATTATTCTAAGTCACTTGTTTGTCTAGATGAATTATTTTTCTAATTCTATAAACAAATTATTTTGATATTTTGATAGCTATGTTGCTAAATTTATAAATTAATTTATATAGTATAATTGTCATCATTTTGGCATGTTTAAGCCATAAGCACTTAACTATCTCTCCAATTACTTAAATTCTTTATTTCTTTAAGGAGCATTTTATAATTTCATCTATAAAGGTCTTGAGTATATTTTGGCTGATTGACTTCCAGATATTTTATGAGTTTTGCATTTATTTTCATCATATTTCTCTTTCTATTTCTCCTGATGGATTTTTGTATGTTTTTATAGAAATACTATTGATGTTTGTACATTTGTTTTGTATCCTGATACTTTACTGAAGTCGTAATTATCTCAATTAGTTTATTTACTCATTCTCTAGGATTTTCTAAGTAACGTTATAGGCGTTATATAACAATGCTTTGAACAACTCAAGATAGTTTTCTCTTCTGTTTGTGTTGGTGCCTTTAAATTCTTTTTGTTATTTTGTTGGTACTTTAGATTTGGGGCACTGATGGTGGCTCACTAAAGGCTGGGCACCTACCCCTTCCTTCTTTTTTTCTGTACTTCTGTAAAATGGACATACTAAAAGGTGGCATTCAGTAGACAATATTAACCAGATATGGGGTAGGCAATTTCATCCTAGGTAAATAAGAAAGGATAAACCTAGGATTTATGAGCAGGTTGTAATGATAATGTAATTAATAATGTAACAATAGTTAATTTTTAGCTTTAGAAGAGATAAGCAACTTTAAGGGCTTTAAGATTTGCAAAGTTCTTTAACTTATATTTCATTTGATTCTTAAAAGAACTCTAGCAGGTGGGGACTATTATTATTCCCATTTTACAAGCAAGAAAACTGAGATAGACACAGGTTGAATGACTTGAATGTTCAGTAAGAGAATGAGATGCGATTTGACCTTCAGTCTTCCTGATTCTGAGTACAGAATTCTATATGTTATGTCATCTAGTTTTCTTATTAACAGAACAAGTTTAATTAACTTATAACAACTGTTATAGTCTTCTGAGAGGTGAATACTTAACATCCTCAGACAAGGAAATAGTTTTAAAGATTATTAATTAGTCATTTTGTTTTTTAACTCAGTGCTGTACTCTCTAATTCACCCTGACTCTTGTCTGCTGGTAAAATTCCAGCCTTGGGTCAATATGCCTGTTATTGAATATTCTCTCCAATTTACAAACTTCACCTGCTATCATTTGGTAGATATTATCACTAGTCTTCTCACCAATTTTTTGACATCTTTAAGTTACCAGGTCACCTTCAAGCTTGGGTATGTCCATTTTGAGATTCAGTCACCTACTTAAGAAAGGAAACGTACCGGGAAGGTAGAATATGGAGTATAGTGCCATGTATGCATGGCTGCATTGAATCTGAGGGATGGGGATGGGAGGCGGGGCCATGACTCTTGGGACACAACTTGAAATGACACTGCAGGTTCTATAGCCAGAAAGGAAGAGAGATGTTCTTTAGGGAGAGGAATGATCCTAAAGTTTTATAATCCAGTTTTCAAAATCAGTTGATTTACTTGCATAGAACCCATAGGTCACTTTTGACAAATTTACACCCACTTAAATTCTTTTGTGTTCCAAATATGCTAATAACTCTTTGCCAAAATGCTTGACCAAAACCACATCATTTTTATAGGTAATTAAATTCAATAAGCATTTATTTATTAAGCATTTACTATGTGAAAAGTTCTGTGATAAAGTAAGTGCTAGGGACATAATGATAGTAATCATGGCCATAACAATAATCAGTAACATTTATACATGTTTACCACCTGTCAGGTACTGTACTAAGTACTTTAAAGTTATCTCATTTAGTACAAAAACAAGCATGGAATAGTCCTGCCCTCAAGTATGTCATACTGAGATGCTATATTACACAAACAGACCAAAGTTTATTTGATAATGGATTAAGAATTAAGAACTGGGTGCACTGGGGAAAGCTTCATGGAAGAAGGGGCAAGTGAGATGAATCTTTTTTTTTTTAATTTTGGTGAGGCATTTGGGGTTAAGTGCCTTGCCCAGGGTCACACAGCTAATAAGTGTCAAGAATCTGGTCAGAGGCTGGATTTGAACTCAGGTCCTCCCGACTTCAGGGCCAGTGCTCTATCCACTGTGCCACCTAGCTGCCCCAAATGAGATGAATCTTGAAGGATATAAAGAATCTGTGAGGTAAAGATGAAGATAGAATATATTCTTTTTTTTTTAAAGCAATAGGGGTTAAGTAACTTGCTCAAGGTTACATGGCCAGTTATTTCTGGGTATGGTGCTAAGTATCTGAGCCTGGATTTGATCCAGGTCATCCCAACACTGCAGCCGGTGCTCTTACTTGCTGAGCCACCTGGCCGCCCAGAATGTATTCTTTTAGTGAAATACTTCCCTTCCTTCTAGGGACAGTATTTCATCTATTAGCATTAGGGACAGGCCTAGAATAGCTCCTTATAGTGCTGTATCTTCACAAATGACTGGTAATATTTTTACCATGAGTTTCATAAGCTCATCAACTAGATTTTATGAAGATGACTGTCAGGTCTTAACCTTGAACTACCAGTTCCTTTCTGTATTTATGCATAATATCCATGTTCTACCCAGAATGTTCCCAGTTTCCTAACTAGGGTTATGAATATTTTAATAATGATTCATAACTTACTTGGCTTATTGCCCCCATTCCCATTTGGTTGCTAATCTTGTTTTCCCTACTTAACATGACACCGCAGCATTCACTCAGTTAGTATTTAAAGGAAAACACATTTACTATAAATCAAGAATTGTGTACAATAGTATTATATATTTGAGTCATAAGAGTAGCTCCAGATGAACTCCCACTTTCTCTTTTGTATTGTCTTGTTTTCATCAGAAGGGAAGATGCTGTTGTGCCCAGGTAATTCTGTACAAAATGCTTTTAAGCTTCCTGGCTTTTAAAAGGCAAATGGAGAAGAATGGGGACTAATCTCACTGTACTGCATTTCCAGCTGTCTACTAGTGAGACTAGAAGTTAGTGATTTCTGCCTCCAGGCCTATAGCAGATGAATAATTTTCCTCTTTTGATCAGTAGTCAAGTGAAACCTGTCACCTGGGATTTTCAATTGCTGGTCATAGAGAAATATCTTAGGACAGTCAAGGTAGTCAGTTTTCCTCTATCTCTTCCTGAATATTTGGCTGATACAACCAAAAGTTTAAGAGCAAATTAACCTCTCAACACACTCATTGCCTGGCATGGGTTCCCCCTGGCTTCTCACACAGTCAGAGGTCTTTGCTTTCTCTTAGTATGTATACAGGTTAGACAGAAAGAATAAACAAGTGCAGAACACATGCTGCAAGCTAGAAACCTGGAAAGTGCAGAACACTGCCTTGACCCTTTAAAAGGTCTTCCACAATTTGTAATCATGCTTGACTCTGTCAGTAGTCATGTACCAAAGTTATACTCCCTGGAGCTATTCAGCTCACCATTTCTATGCCTCATTGGTGCCTAAAGATATGGAAAGCGTAGAGTGAAAGAGTTATTTTCTGGCAGTGAGTGGTTGTGGCAGCAAGTGGACAATCTTTCTTTCACTGAAATATTTTGCAGCCCATGCAAAATTATTGAGGTCAGAGATCAATACGTGTTAGGTAATAATTCCAACATCAAAAGTAATATGCCTTGCTTTTTAGTTATTTTCAGTCATATCTGACTCTGTGACACCATTTGGAATTTCTTTTTTCTTTTTTTTTTGGAGGGCAGGAGGCAATTTGGGGTTAAGTGACTTGCCCAAGGTCACATGGCTAGTAAGTGTTAAGTGTCTGAGGCCTGATTTGAACTCAGGTCCTCCCGACTCCAGGACCAGTGCTCTTTTCATGTGACACCTAGCCCCCCATTTGGAGTTTTCCTGGCAAAGATATTGTAGCAGTTTTCCATTTCCTTCTCTATTTCATTTTGCATATGTGGGAACTGAGACAAAAACAGGGTTCAATGACTTTCCCAGGTCACATAACTAGTAAGTGTCTGAGGCTGGATTTGAACACAGGTCTTCTTGACTCCATATCTGGCACTTTATTGTGCTACCTAGTTTTTCTACACTATTATTAAATGCTCCTATTAATATCGTATGTAGTAAATGACATAATTCAAAGCATCACTTTATACAGCTGCCTAAGTTATATGTAGAGTATATCACACACATACATGCCAGAGTAATACACACCATTAGTGCATTAGCATATAAAACCTCAACTAAAATTTTTTCCTGATAAATATATAGTGCATGCACAAATAAACAAAAAGCAAAACAAAGAAAAAAAGTCAGGCAATTATAGTTAATGTTAGACCCACAAATAACACATAATAACACATAGTTACAGCCAAAGCATACATTAAATAAACATATATATTTTGTTATCATCTGGAAATATGTTTACAACTTCTCTTACTTAAAGGAGCAAAAATTTATTACATTCTGTAGATTTAAAAAAATCTTTCTCAATTTCACCAAGATGCTAAATATTTTGCTTTTTAACACCATTAGTTTTATTATATGAAGAAATTTAAATTACAAATACCCAGACCTTACCCTCTTGAGCTACAAGTTTATTGTAATATTTATCATATGAAATGAATGAAATTTGCAAGTCTATTTCTTCCTCTCCCTCAACACTCTCCCTTAATGGTCCAACAAAGGGGCTTATTGGGTTATGTGGCATATATGCATGTTTGTTTGCATGAATGTATGTATACATGTATACATATGTGTATATGACATGGATATAATCTAAGGATATTGTAGTGTATATTCTCATTTTAAGTGGCAATTGGATTATATCATGGAGTAGTACAAATGAGGGCTAGAGCCAGGAAGTCTGATTTTAAGCACTGACTCATATTTATTGCTTATATGATCCTGGACAAAAAAAAAAATTTTTTCAGTAATTTTGATTTCCTGCCTCAGATTTGTTCTGAGAAAAGAGCTTAATAAACCTTAAAATATTATATAAATTGTTACAATTGTGATTTTTTTTCTCATTATACTCATTTTTGACGGAATTGAGATAGAAATGGTCCAACAGGTCGCTCCTCTTATTTTTATTCTTTTATGTTTCATGTTTTAAACGTCGTTGCTCAAATGAATTAAAAGAATGCTTTTCGGGGCGGCCAGGTAGCACAGCGAGTAAGAGCACCGGCTCCAGTGTTGAGAAGACCTGGAGATCGAATCCCGGGCTCGGACACTTAGCAGCCACCCAGAAACACCTGGCCGTGTAACCTTGAGCAAGTTACTTAACCCCAATTGCTTAGGGGCGGCCAGGTGGCTCAGTGAGTAAGAGCACCGGCTCCAGTGTTGGGACGACCTGGAGATTGAATCCCGGGTTCAGACACTCAGCACCACACCCAGAAATAACTGGCCGTGTAACCTTGAGCAAGTTACTTAACCCTGATTGCTTAAAAAAAAAAAAAAAGAATGCTTTTCATAATTGAATAAAACTATTAGGGGTACAAACTCATGTTATGCAGTTTTATGAAAGATATCTTTGGAAGAATTGCAGTAGGAGAGAGATTAACTGGGACACTGTAAACTTAAACCTATTCCCATATTGATTAGATTTCTTCCATTAAGTCTCTATGCTTTTACAGTTGTTTTTTATTCCATATAGTTTAGAAATTATGACTATATGGTATAGCCATGTGTATTCAATATTTAAAAAAAGTGTATGGGTCAGTGTTACCCATTTGATTGTGGTATCATTTTTGTCTCTGATAACGTTCCAGTTTGAGGAAAGTTCATTGGTTGAATTTTCAAGGATATTTGGGGTCTTCATTTGTTATAGAAAATTTGTCATCTGTTAGTTTATATAAGATAGTGAGCTTCTGATGTGTAATTCTAACCATAACTTTATGGCTAGGTCTTCAATAGGTGATAAATTTTGACAATCTACAGAGAGGTGTTTCCCAGTTTTAATAATGTCCTTGTATAGTTGCTTTGATAATACTGGACTACTCAGGGATAGCTTTTTTATTATTCCTGGAGAGAAGGACTTGGTCCCAAATTGCTGCCATAAACCCTTCCATTTCTATAAATCATTCACATGATCAAAGCATTTGTACAGCACTTCTTTTGTCAATACATTGTTGGTTGAGTTCATTTGGTATTATCTCTAAGATACTTTCAAATACTGAATCATTGATTCCATGAATGTGTAATAGATTTTAAAGAATGTTTAGATATCTGGAATGGAGGTGCCATTTCCTTGCTACCTGGATAAGGAATAAGGAAGGGTGCTTACTAAAGGAGAAATTCTATACAAACTGCAAATAGCGATTTTTCTCTCATTTTTCCCACTTTTCAGTCAGTGGTTCAGAGCAGTTTCCAAGATCCAATGGGACTACATGCAGGCTCATGTGGTTATTAAAGGTCAAAACAAGAGAAAAGTGTCCTCTAGAGTACTTTTGTTGATCGATTTAAAATTCATTTTTTACTTAATGCTTGAGAGACCTGAACTAAATCTCCTTTGGGGATTCTGCTCATATAGATATGACATGTGTTATTGAGTCAGCCTTCTACAGCTAACAGGTATATCATTTACCCTGATCATTTTAGGCTGGCTACATAATCCAATTTGTTGTACTTCCCTTTCATCCCTGTTATTTTCACCATTTTTTCTCTAAAATATGAGATGAAACAATATGGAATCCATTTTTGCTCTATGAGACTCAGTATGAATATCTCTGTTAATTGTTCTTCAAAACCATTTTGTATAATTCATAGACAATTTCTTACTTTTCATTTTATATATTTATCTCATTTTAAAAATTTCTTCCTGTGTGTTGTCTGTTTATATGTTGATCTTCTGGTTTTAAAATTTTATGCTCTTTATCCATTCTGTTTTTCCTCTTTATTTTACTTTATATATTTGTAGATTTAATTTTTACTTTCAAAGTGCTACTTTAGCTTCATACCAGAATAATTATTAAATTTTCCTCATACTACTCTGGGAAGTGCTAAGTTTGGGGATTCTGCACATCCCCTTTCTTGGGAATAGTGTGCAATTATTCTAAGAAGCATCCAATCTTAGAGAAAATGGTCTTCCTTCTGTCTCTTACCTCCCTTTTCCCTAATTGGGTACCTTCCCAATGTGTCATCTCTCTTATAAAAGATACTCATTCATTAATAGAGAAACATGGGATTTGTTTCATGAAATATTGATTCTCTTCTTTCTCTTCTCTTGATTCTTTAAAAATCCTTTAAATCTCTATTGCTTTAGGTCCTTTTTGTCCTTTGATGATCTATTTTTGTTTCTTCTTTTAATACTCTATTCAATTCAGTTTTTTTAATCTCCTATAAATATTAGGTGATTTTGTAATGGTTTATTTTCTTCTGTTTCTTTTGTTTGAGGGAGCATTCAAGTGAGATTTTCTGTTTAACTTGTTTTTGTTTCTCCAGAAAGACTTATATGTCTCTTTTTTGGTAAAAGGTTCATTTAAAAAAATTATGACTAGACTTGGCTTTACAGTACATGGAATTTAGGGTTGCAGCTTGAGCACCTTTCCTTTTTTGCAATGTTCTTTTCTGTACTTTCCCTCCTCAATTTTTCCTAAGAGTAATTTAGGGTCATTTAAATGAGTGTTTTTTCTATATTTTAGTTTTTCTATTAACTACTTTCAAAATTATTTTGCTATGGAAATTATGAAAAATATGTAGCATCAGCACATTACTTGGTGTTTGAAATATGGATTGTTTTTGCTTGTATCTTTTAATTTTTTTCCTGACTTCAGTCTGTGGATTCAGTTAGTGTCTATTATTTTTACTCAAAAGTTTTAGACACAGCTTATATTATTTCTTGTGTTTTGGTATTTTGAATATTTTCTCTGAAGGTCTTATGAGAAACCTATGATGCTTATGTTTTTCCTTGCATATCCTATTTTTAAAGTTTCATATATGTATATACATATGTACATACATACACACATTATATATAGTATACTTTTATATACTGTAGAAATTATAATATTGTGACCTTTTGTTTTTTTCTGCCAATTTTTTCCATTTTTTCCCATCATTATTTTTTTAGAGTCTTGACTTCTTTAGAGAGTGTGAATTATATTTTCTAATATTCTACTCTGTGAATTTAAAAATTCTGTATTCAGATATCTAATTTCTTACTTATTTTCATTCTTACTATTTTCTAACACTTTTATTTCTGTTTTGAGTTACACTAGGCTTTCCTGCTATTGTATGAATTGGAGGAAGGAGGGATTAGGAGAATTCTTTTTTGGATCCCATAATTTTGGTTCATTTTCTTTCACAGTGTTTTGCCCCCTATTTGACTCATTCTTCCTTTATGTATTTTCTCAGATTTATATGTTATTTCATGTGTTTTTACAATATTTTTCTGTTTGTTGTTGTCAGGTAGCATATTATTATACACCTTCATTTCTAAGAGCTAAAATGCAATAAGTTGTTGATTATTAAAAAAGTTAACTAAGAATGACTAAACAGGATGGCCCTTAACTTTGTGATATCCTCTCTATAGCTTGGTTTCACCCTTTTTCAAATGAGAAAAACATTATATCTGCTTTACCAACCCCACAGACCTATTGTGGGGTTCAAAAAAGAAAGTTGATTTTAAAGTGCTTTGCAATATGAAAAAATATCCATAATCATTGCTTCCATTATTTTTACTCCTCCTCTTCCTCCTTTTCTTCATCTTCCCTCTTTTCCTCCTCCTCTTCCTTATACTGGGGCCTCTCTTGTCTTCTCTCCTTTTTCCCCCTAAATTTTGATTGAAACACCTCTTTGGCAGTTCATCTTTTATATGGTTCTTGCTGTAGGCATGCCCAGAAGGAAGATGGCCCAGACAAATTTCAAGCTCTCTTTAGCCAAGTCAGCAGGAAAGATACCCAGCTCTTTGACTGAATGTATATTCTTTCATTTCTGTCCTTTCTCATTTTGATTTCTAAGAATAAAATGAAATGATATTTCAGGGACTAACATCACTATCTGTGGTGTCAAAAGCATTTTTCCCTCTGGGAGAAGCGTGTCTCAGGGTACCGGTTAGAACCATTGTGAAATCCACTGCAAAGCTGGCAGCTGGAAAAAATTCTTGTCAGTGTGTATGTAGGGAAGGCCTATACAAGTATCTGGCTGACTCCAGTTTATGCTGTCATCAAACCCAATTTTAGAGGAGGTAGAAATATAGATGACAGAGGAAACATTAAGTTGACAGGAAAGTTAACTAGCTCATAATTTCACTCTATATTGCTAGAGGGCATAGAAAATGGATCCAAGAACTGGAGAGATGGAAGGCATTGTCATGCAACTTTTGTCAAGGTCTATACTTAAGCAAAGTTCCTTTATAGTTTCATGAAACATTTTTTTTTTTCTCCCTAGGCAAATATATTTTTAGCTTGTGGAAAATGTAAACCATCTTGTTGTGGGTTGACTGAAACAGGATAAGTTGTAGTTGAGACCATATTTCTCTTTCATAATTAAGGAATCATTTGTCTCTATCTTGTTCTTTCTGTTTCTGTCTCTCTGTACCTTGTCTCTGTTTCTGCTTCTGTCTGTTTCTTCTCTGTGTTTGTCTCTCCATCTCTATTTCCGTTTCTGTCTCTATCTTTCTGTCTCTCTCTCTTTGTCTCTCTGTCTGTCTCTCTGTCTCTGTCTCTGTCTGTCTCTCTGTCTCTGTCTGTCTGTCTCTCTCTCTGTCTCTCTCTCTCTCTCTGTATCTTTCTCTATCTCTCCTTACTGAGACTTGAGATCCAAACAAGATGTATTTATCTTTTCACAGGAAAAGAAATTCTGAACTCAGAATTACATCTATGTCTCTAGATGATACAGTACAAATCACAAACCAAGCTACCAATTCAAGTTGCAGAGTGTGAAAGGGACAGCTTTAAATATGGTGTAGGGGAGAAATGGGGGGCAGTTGGGTGGCTCACTGAATAAAAGTCTGGACCTGGAGTCAGGAAGACCTGAGTTCAAATTTGACCTCAGACATTTACTATATGTGTATGACTCTGGGCAATTCATTTAACCTCTATTTACTTTAATCCATGGGAGGATGAAATAGCAAACAGTTCCATTGTTTTTGCCAAGAAAACCCCATAATGGGGTTGTGAAAAGTTGGAAACAGCTAAACAACAGGGAGGGGGGGAGAGGAAGAGGGAGCAAGGGAGACATACACATGGAGGGGGAGGGAGAGAGAGAGAGAGAGAGAGAGAGAGAGAGAGAGAGAGAGAGAGAGATCCTAAAGGAATCCATATAGAAATGCCAATAAAAAATCATAAAAGGAGAAGCATAAGGGAGTTCAGAGGAAATTGAATGCAATAACCTCATTTTACAGATGGGAAAACTGAGGCCCAGAAAAAGTAAGTGACCTGTCCAAGGTCACACAGGTGCTAAATAGTAGATCAAAGACTGAAACTCAAGTTCTTCAACTGTGCATTCAGCATACTTTCCATGGTACTAGACTTCTTTTCCCCTCCAGAGTATGGGCTCAGGAAATTCCACAGAATATCAGGCATTCAAACTAAAGGGATGACCAGATGTGACTGGCTCTTTCTTTTATTGCTTTTGACCAAATACATTTTTATGAGTTTTAATGTCTTCTCAAATCTAAGTAAGTCCATCCAGTTAAGAGGCAAGAGGGAGGCTGATCTGTATGCACCAACTTGCTTGATCTATTAGAAAACATTTATTAAGTGGTTATTATATGTCAGGTACTCTGCGAAGTGTTGAGGATACAAAAAAGGCAAAAGAAAGTCCTTGATCTTTGTGAACTCACAGTTAATGGGGGAGACGACATGTGAATTACTGTAGGAATAAATAATATATAGTACAAATTGGAGATAATTGACAGAGGGAAGGAGCTCTAATCTAACTAAAGGAGTTTGAGAAAGGCTACATGTAGGTCAGATCTGAGCTGAGACTTGAAGGAAACCAAGGAGCCCAGGAGGTGGAGATGAGGAGGGAAAACACTCCAGGTATGAGGGCTAGCCAGTGAAAATGATAAGACTCCAGAGAAGGAGTGTTTTATGGAAAAGACAAAGAGGCCAAAGAATACCTGGGTGTGGGGTGTGTGTGGCAGAGCAATATAAGGTATAAGGAGGGGGCAAGGTTATGAAGAGCTCTGAATGCCAAAGAGAAGATTTTATATTTGATCTTGGAGATAATAGGGAGCCACTGGCACTTGATAAGTAGGGAGTGACATAGACCTGCACTTTAGGAGATCACTTTGACAGCTGAGTGGAGGATGACTAGAGTGGGGAGACACTTGGTGGACGGGGACCCAGACAATGGACTCTTGCAACTGTTCAGGCATACAGTGATAAGGGTCTGTAACAGGATGGTCAAAGGTCACGGCCCATCAACTCTTCTTATGTCCTATGACTTCTCCAGCTTCATGCACTTTTACTCTGCTTTCTTGATAGACTTTTTTTCAGATTGTCCCAGTTATTCTTTATCTTGTCTGCATTCTCAGCTTTTATGCTGGTAACTTAATCATCTTTCTCCTGAGTATGTTTCTGATTCTACCTTTCTGTTTAGTGATAATTATATTCTTGATGTCTTCACTCCCTTACTCTGGATCATTTAACCACAGACAGAGCACACAGGGAAGTGTCTGATTCATTTTGGGGTCCTTGATACTATGGTTGACCATTAATTCTTGAATTTTTGCTGCCCTTCTTTTGCATTCTCTTCTTTCCTTTCCCACAGTCCTCATAAACTAGAATATTGCAGTATCCTCTATTCTCAGCTGGGCCTGACTCAGACTGGTGGATTCTCCTGGTCTCCCGGTGGTTTAGGGTCAATATTGGAACAAAATGAGGTACGTGAATGACTTGTAGGCTATTTGGCAGTTAACCAAAGGAGATTGACTTAAGGACAGAAGGAGAAGGACATTCCGCAAACATAGGCATAGAGTACTCCTGTGTTGATTCATCTGATTAATGATTCCACCACTGGTCCCACAGTGAGCCCCTGGCTTAGTATTCAGGCAGCAAGGAAATGATTTGAACAGCTTAAGTCCTTAGTCCCTGAACCAACCAACTTTTGAGCAATGTCTCAATATCTTTAAAAACAATTTTAAAAAGAGCTAGCTCAACTTGGGGGAAGAGAGGTAAGGATATTGCTCCTAATTGGTTTCCAATGCCTCACATCATTTCCTACTTCAAGAGATCATTCACATAGATACCAAAGTAATTTTCTGAAAGTGTAGTTTGGACAATATCACTCTGTCATTAAGTAAACTCTAGTGCCTCTTTAATATTTCAAGGACCAAATGTAAATTTCTCCCTTGGACATTTATGTCTTTCACAAATTAGACTCAACCTACTCTGTAGTCTTCTTTCTCTTCTCCCACCCCACCATTTGTACAGCTTTTAAAAGCTCTTTTCTTTTTAAAAATTAATTTGTAACATTCACTTTTTCAAAATTTGGGTTCCAGATTTTCTCCCTCCCTCTCACCCATTCCCCACTGATTAAGAAGGCAAGCAATATATTAATTATACATGTGAAGTCATGGAAAACATATTTCCATATTAGCTATGTTGTAAAAAAAAAGGAAGAAAAATTTTCAATAGGTGAAAAAAGTATGCTTCAGTCAACACTCAGAGTTCTTCGGTTATCTCTCTGGGGGTGGGTAACATTTTTCATCATGAGTCCTTTGCATTCTTAGATGTGTTGATCAGAGTAGCCAAGTCTTCTTATACTTTACTTGCCTTAACCTATATGGAAGTAGGAGAAGGGGAATCCCAGACCAGTGAATTCCCATAGCCCACTTGAGGAAATCACAGAAAATAAGGAACATCAAACAAACAAACAAACAAAACAATGAAGTATTAAGGATTTGCCCCTTTCAGACTTAAACTAGTAATATTTTCATCTTAGCATCATCATCTTTGGACCATTTCGAGTGGATAAAAGCTAGAATCCTTTGAATGGCTCACATGCTAAGTGGTCTATTTTCAGATTGCGCTGGGAATCCAGCAAAGGCTTTTACACTCTGTTGCTCTTTTAGGAGGTACAAAAACAGTTCTCCCAGTGATTTCAAGGACTTATAGAATGGCTAGCCATTGGCTGGCAGAAGGGCCAACCATTATCCTGATATCCTTTAAAAAGTCATCAAACTCTGGCAAAAACATACTCTCTAAGGCAGAAGGTAAAAAGTTATCCACAAAAAGCCAGCTATTGTGGAAACAGAGCCCTTGAGTAAGAATTGCTGTTTGTCTTTTCTCTTAGGTCTCTAACAGAGTACAAATGGGAGGGGGGATTATTCTATCCTTCTTCTACCCTCTATCCTCCCCATCCGTCTGGAAGAGAAATGATTAGCTCAGTAGGAAATGCTATGCTCAGTAGAGAACACTTCTATAGTTTCAACTGGTGGCAAGTCTGGTGGAATGACATGCCCAGAAAACAAACTTTGCCTTAGAGAAATAAAGCAGATAGATAGTTCAGTGGCTAGAACACTGGGCTTAAAGTCAGGAAGACTGATCTTCTTGAGTTCAAATGTGGCTTCAGACACACTAGCTGTGTGACCCTGGGCAAGTCACTTAACCCTGTTTGCCTCAGTTTTCTCATCTGTCTGATGAGCTAGAGAAAGAAATGGCAAACCACTTTAGTATCTCTGCCAAGAAAATCCCAAATGGGGTCATGAGGAAGACACAACTGAAAGGGCTGAACAAGAACAAAAGGTTCCTTCCATGTCTCAGTCTCTGATCCTATGATCCCTCCTCAATGCTGTGTTCTTCCTGGAGCCTTTCCTGATTCTCCCATTTACAAGGGTCTTTGTACTCCCAATTGCCTTGTATCTATTTTATATGTGTTGTAATTATACATGCACGTGTTGTCTCCCCCAGGCTAGATTATAATATCCTTCAGGGCAGGGACTATTTTACTTTGGTCTTTGCATGCTGAGCACCTAACAGAGTTCCTGGAATACAACAATCACTTGACAGCGGACGAATGATTGACTTATGGAGTAAGAAGGGACCTTAAAGATCATCTGACCCAAGCCTGACATTTTTATAGATGAGGAAATTGAGGCCATTTCAATAACACCATGCTGCCCAAGTGTAAACACACAGGTAACATTTCAGTCTATTTAATTTTTAAAAAGCCATCAGAGCAATGCATTTTTATAGCCTTAACTATAGTGTCTAAAATGACATGAACTCTGATGAAGTGACAGGTATAGAAAAAAGTGAAATTCCATAAATTAAATATGTATACATGATGGACATTGCATAATATAGCCTTTCAAGCATTCTTCCCTCCCTTTCCCCCAGGAATGACTACTAAAAAAGCTGCATAATACAAGAAAGAGTATTCTTGATTCTGAATTAAGGGATCTGGTTTAAATCCTGATTTAAAACCTAATTTAAAAATCATTCACATAGGTGACCTGATTCTGGGCAAGTCAGTTAAGCTCTCTAAACTTCAGTGTTAAAGGAAAATTCTTTGTTCAGGGTTTCATCCTGATTAAGGAGGCAAAACTCCAAACAAAAAGAGACTTAAAAGGAGTTTATTTTAATAAAGGTAGCAACATGTTGATGAGCTGATCACTGGAGATCATCAACAGATTCAAGATGGAGCTTTTATTGATAACTTTTATAATGAGATAAAGACAATTCAGATAGGTCCACATCTAAAAGGGGGTGGGCCATTATATTTCAGTTCTTCCCTCATTGCCTATATGTAATGTTTATCAGGTAGGGGGACAAACATCACAAGTAGAAGTACCATGCAAATAGCAGGTAATAGAAAAGCTGCAGATTGGGTGACCCTCCCCAGCAGAACCTCCTCCAACACTGATTTACAAGCAGGACTGGAAACAACGGGTCACTCAGTCAGAATAACGTTCAATACCATGATAGATAGATGATAGAGAGATAGGTGATATGGAAGATGTATAAAAGATAAATGATAAAGACAGATGACAGATAACATAGATAATAGAGATGATAGAGAGATGATATATTAGAGATAACAGATAAATGAGATGATAGATGATAGATAATAGATACATAGATAGATGAGTTCCTTGACCTTGCTTTATTAGAATGAAGCTGGCTATATATCACCCTCAAGTTTCTAGGGGTAACCCTCAATTGTTGAGGATTTCTTTACTGCTATTGGCTTAAAACTTCACTCTAATGTGTTACCCCTACTGTTAGTTGCCAGTGACTAACTCCCCAGGTCCATTTAATCAAATTATATCAATTACTTTTTGTAAAGGTAGAATTTTACAATTAACTGTTTTCAAAATTTACTCAAAACATATAGCAAGAACAGAAGTACAAACATTTCTTCCCCACCACCACCTGGGAGACACACTTTCCCTGTATCATTTTGATCTCTGAGAAGTAAAGGCCGAGATTTAACATGTGACTTCTACAAAGCATTGGTTTCTAAGGCATTGGGGCTGGATGATTCTCTGTCTCAGGTACCAATGACCACGTGAAGCCTCCTCCTTGGTGCTCTGATGCTGCCCTGGCTTCAAATTCTGGCCTGAGTTCTACTCCTGGATTTTCTGATACCTTTTTGAAAGAGAAAAAGAGGAGAGAGGGAGACAGAGAGAGAGAGAGAGAGAGAGAGAGAGAGAGAGAGAGAGAGAGAGA
>NW_027185798.1:57066910-57073549 GCF_028583685.1 Petaurus breviceps papuanus | reverse complement strand
GAGAGAGAGAGAGAGAGAGAGAGAGAGAGAGAGAGAGAGAGAGAGAGGAAGAAAAAGGAGGAGGAGGAGGAGGAGGAGGAGGAGGAGGGAGAAGAGAGAGATGAAAAGGTAGAAAATTTATGAAATATTTCCTGTGTGCCAAATATTATATTAAGCACTAAAGAAGCAAATACAAACAAACAAGACACTCCCTACCATGAAGGAGCTTGTATTCCAATGGGAGGAGGCAACATTATATCAGCAATGCAATATTCACAATGCCTACGGAAATTGTAAATATGCTGATGTGGTTATCAGTCACAAAATATATCAGGCTTTCTATATGGGGGATAAAGCTGGAACATTTATTAAAATACCAAAAGACTGAGTCCCAAAACCAGAAAGTCAAAGCCATCAGAGTACTTATGAAATTGGCACAGGTAGATAAAGTAGAAAGCACCCACATTCTCAAGCCTTTAAAACAGAACCGGCTACCTCAGGCAAAGGTCCTCTTCTCCCCACTCACAACAACTACTCAGCGTCCAGGAAGCGTGCTCCCAGCAGCTCCAGCTGCTGGCAGTCCTCAGCAGGAGTCCTTAGCAGAAATTCTGGCTGACTAAAAAAGGGGTTTGTGCTTCCGCTGCCATTGCCTCTGCTGCTGCTGCTGCCGCCGCCACTGCCAGTCACTGCAGGAACTCTAGCTTGGCTTCTGATTCCTCTTGCTCCACCCCTTCCTGCAGCTAGTCCAATGGGGCATGGAAGATCTTTAAATCCCATAACCCTTACATTCGGCCCCAAGATCTTTCATGTCCCTTACTTGGCAAAAATACAGTAGGAATAACTGGTGTCAACAAAATTTCACAACAATATAACAAGGATAACACACAATAAACACAGAAAACCATATTTTAGGGTGGGGCTTGAGCACAAGCTCCCCATCATTCCCTCCACCCCGAACAAATGAGGCCCCAAAATCTTGTGATAAGGGGTGAAGGTCTCTTCTTCCATGGCTACTTGCTGCTGAAATTGGATGTAGAGCTGTCCCTGTCCCAAAGGGTCCCATTTGAGAGGTCAGTTCTTAATATGCTTGATGCCAGGTCCAAGGGTGACACATCACAGTTGCAGACAGGGAGTACAAAGCATAGTACCTCTATTTGTTCCAGGATCCATGGCCATTTAGATTGAGATTGTAAGGCCAAGGATCCTGGAGGGGTGGAATGCAATAGCAATGGAATATAAAGATCTCCCTGTATTGGCTTGGTTTTTGGTGTTAAAACCCAGAGCTTGTGAATCCCACTTGTGGGATGGACTTGTTGATGTGAAAAGAGAGGGCTGAACTGGGAAGAGCTGGTGAAATAAATTTAGAGAGACACAAGCAAAGATAGAGGCAGAAGAACTTTTTGGAAGCAGCAACTTTGGAGGCAGAGAGAGACTGAGAGGATTCCTGAGGGCCACTTTGAATTGCCCAGGACTTTTGAGAGCTGCCACCCAGAGCTGCCAAGGACTGAGGAGACATGGCTGTTATGCTGGTACTTTGTCTGTTTTGATGTTGTTTAGCCAGATTTGTCCACTGGTGAAAGACAGTCCTGTTGTTGCAAAGGTCTGGGAACCTTGATATTGGTTCAGAGCTACTGAGACTGTTCTGCAGACAGAGAGTGAATTCTGTCCACTGGTGAAGGACAGTGCTGTTGTCGCAGAAGTTCTGGAACCTTGCTGTTGGTTCAGAAGACCTGAAGAAGGATTTTCTTGTTGTATGTTTATAAAAATCCTGGAAGAGGGTTTTGCTAATGTCTTCAGGGGTCCTAGGACTGTTCTGCAGACAGAGAATGAATTAATGAAGAGACTGGCAATGTATCTTGTGGCCTTGCTAAGCTTTGTCTCCCCAGGAACAAAGATTGCTGAGAACTTCCTTCATGTCAAGATGAAGAAAAGACCTCCATTTGGGTATTAAGTGCTGTGCTTAAGCTTGTTGTAACTCTGGGGTAGATGCAGTTGTGATCCAAGGGTGGGGAACTTTTGACCTTTTTGTGCTCTGTGATTGAACAAATGAATGTACTTTATTTATGATTGGAAACTAATCTCCATTTGAGAAGAGGGGCTTTGTGATGGACTAAATGAATGTACAGCCTAGGGGTGGAGTAGTATTTAGAAGAGGGACTTTGTGATTGATTAAATGAATGTAATGTCCAAGGGTGGAGTAGTACTTGGAGATTATTTAATCACACTTAGTAAATGCTGTATTTTGAATAATGTCATATCTTGATCTGCTCTGTTCTTAATTTGTCATTGAATAAAATGGAGAGCACCTATGCTGGTATTTTGAACCTTGGGAAGTTGCCTTTGCTTGCCATTACAAACATATAATGGAGTCTGGAAATTTTGAGAGTGAAATGCCCCCTAGGGGAGCAAAATGGTTGCTAAGAACAAACAGGAGATGAATTCTAGGGACTTGGGTACCAAATGAGGAAAATCTCCTCAAATAGTGGTCTGGGTCAGGGTAAGTGCCAGCAAAGCAGGACTTTTGTTGTTGTTGTTGTTTTCCTGGAGTTCAGTTTCCTAGGCTCAGGCTAAATTGTAAACATCTGAAGGATTAATCTTCTTTGAACCCTGATAATTCACAACTGTGCTAAGTCTAGTAGCTTTAGTATCTTCTGGCTCTGAGCCAAGCAGGGGCCAAATCTTTGTTATGTATTCTGGGGATTTGGCATTTTGCTTTGTGTGTTTCACCTATGAGAAAGACCTTTTGATTCCCTGGATGAGACTCTGAATAACAATTTGTTAAGAAACCCAATTACTCAGAGGTGTGTGTTCTCCCAATCAGGTGTTGTATGTAGATGGTTGTATTACTTTGTTCAGACAGTAGGAATTTTGTCTGTTGAACTTCTGTGCTAATTTCTCTGCTTACATTTTCTCCACATTCAGGGTGCTGACCTTTCTTCTGAACTAATAATTAAAGTAAGATTGTTGATGCCTTTAAAAGTTGCCTTTTGTTTAGCAAAGCAGATCAAAGAACTTTGTACTAGCAAGCCATCCTGAGTGTGCTCAGGTGCTTGCTAATACAGTCAACAGTCACCAGTTAGGAGAGTGGGACCACAAGGTAGAGTTTGTTCTACAGTGGGAAAGCAGCTAGCAAGGAAGAGGAGACAGAAACCTTACTTTATCTCACAATGTTGTCAGTAAAACAGTATACAAATGCAAGTTTTGATCTATGTGTGGGGAAGGGAAGACTGACTAAACTTGAGATTTTTTGTGTTCAGTGAACTTCCATTGTGAAAACTTCCTCCACCCAAACAAATTGACAGCTCAGTGCCTGGAGGACTGAAAGGTTGAGTGATTTATTCCATGGTCACATAGCTAATATTTGCCAGAGGTAGGATTTGAACCCAGCTCTTCCTGAGTTCAAGACTGCTTTTCTATCCAAGTGAACTAATGCTGCTTCTGAGCTTTATTAATTTATTAATCATCCCAAGAAACTCCTTGTGTGTCTTTAGATATGAGGGTAAGTAAACAACAATATGGAGCTCCGTATTATTATGAGGAACTTTAGAAACTTTGCTGGGTTGTGAGTATTTATTTTCAGTATTGGTATTGGGAATGATTTGGAAATAGACCAAAACGAATGTTTCTTTGCCCTAATTGCCTATATAACCTCGAGCTGACAGTAGTTTTTAATCCTTACAGTCTGCTGTTCAACACCTAGAATATTTCAAGCAAACCCACTGTAGCTTGATAAATATTAGTTGACAACAAATTATTCAATATTCTTCATGACTTTCTCTCTCTCTCTCTCTCTCTCTCTCTCTCTCTCTCTCTCTCTCTCTCTCTCTCTCTCTCTCTCTCTCTCTCTCTCTCTCTCTCTCCCTCTCTCTCTTTCTCCCTCTCTCTCCCTCTCTCTCTTTCTCCCTCTCTCTCCCTCTCTCTCTTTCTCCCTCTCTCTCCCTCTGCCCTATGCTTTCCCTGATTGTTAAGAGATTTTCTTGAAACCTCTGCATTGGAGTAAAGTTAGGAAATGGAAGGAAGCGTCTTCCAGACCTTTGTCTTTTAGTAACAACCTTAGACATTGAGCTGTATGGTCAAGTAATGGGTTCTGAATTGTGTCATTAGGCAGGTAGTTAGGTTTCATTAACACCAATTCCTTCAATGGGGCACTGCTAATCTCTCCAATTAGTCTGGGGGAAACTCTGCCAACTGATTAGATAATTGGATGAATGAAAATGGAAACTCAGAACTGGCTTTAAAATACAATTCCTTGTATTTGAACATTGGCTTTCTCAGAAAGAGGCTCAAGGGAAAAGTTGTCTGATGAAGAATAACTCTCTGGGAAAATACATGACATACTAAAGATAATGTCTTAGAGTAAGGTCAGTTGCCACAGGAAAAAAATGTTTTAAAAAGTAGCATATTTTCAAAGGTATGTTAAAATGTTCTCTCACTTCAAAATCCTTCATTTAAAGCCTTGACCTTTAGGTATCTGATAGCTCAGATATAAAATTTCCAAAATGTGTATTTTTGTGCAATTTCATGAGTGCTATGATCAAGACATAACATGTCCGAGTAAAGGTGAATTTCAAACACCTAAGAGTTTGGTAACAATTAGTGGCAGCCAGAGGACACAGGGGCAGCTAGATGGAGCACTGGACAGAGCTCTGGACCTGGAATTGGAGAGACCTGAGTTCAAATGTTTAAAGACCTGAGTTCAGATATTTGCTAGCTGTGTGACCCTCGGCAAGTCACTTAACCCTATTTGCCTCAGTTTCCTCATCTGTAAAATGGGCTGGAGAAAGCTGTCAATCTTTGCCAAAAAAAAACAAAACAAAACAACCAAATGTGGTCACCAAGTCAGAGAGACTGAAATAAATGAACAACCACCACAAAGGCAATCTTATGTAGTGGTAAAAGAAATGGACTTGAGACAGGAGGCCTGAGTTCAAAAACCAAATCTGATAAGTTTAATGGAGGGTATACATATACATAGAAGTACCTTAAGATTATTTACAAAGGGAGAGAGCACTTCTAACTAGGGAAGGAGATGTGGTGGGCTGGAATTGGGGGTGGTGTCAGGAAAAGCCTCACATATTATGTACTCTTGGGAATGAGCTGAATCTTGAAGGAAGTTAGGGGTTTTAATAGGTAGACATGAAGAGGGAATGCATTTTAGGCATAGGAAAAAGTTTAAGCAAAGGTGCAGAGATGGGAGGTAAATGTCAATTTCAGAGAGAAATTTCAAGCACTGATTGGAAGGTGAAGTATGTGAAGGGAAGTAATAAGTAATAAATCTTGAAAGGTAGATCAGAGGGGTCTGGATGGTGGAGGGCTTTAGAGTTCTATACAAAGAAGAGATCATTATGCTAAATCTGATATCCTATCTAAAGTGAAGGTCAGAGGAACAAGTGAGGAACTAAGCCTTGGATATATGTGGCCTATTTGCTGTTTTTGGCCCTAAACCTATCAGTCTGTAGCTCCATAGAAATAAATGGTGGCTCAAGCTTTAGCTGTCATTTCATGGTTCCAGCCTCTATGAGTCCAAATGATTAAATCAACATCAATCACTTTGTGTGACAGAAGTAAAGTTCTTGTAGCAGAATATTGTTACAAGATCAATTTCTCTTGCTTTGAAACTAAATGCCTTGGCATTACCCCAACATTTTTGCAGATGCAAGAAACCACTTAGTAGCAAAAACATTTTACTCCCATGGCATTTCTTTTTAATTGTATTGGGTGTTTGAAAAATAAATAATCCCAAATTCTCAGATCCAGATTCCCTTGTGAATAACACTTGGGCATAACCAGCTTTCTTTGTGAAACTCATCTACTTTGGACTTCAAGGCAAGAGCAGGAGGGTTTATGTTTAATTTTTTTTGAAGGCTCAACATTGATAAATAGCCTTCATGGCTCCTTATCACCCCCTCTCCCTGCTGTTTTGCGGGCTTCCCTCAAGAAACATCTGCATCTCATTTCCCCCTTACTGTTCCTCAAAATCTTCATTGTATGGTATTTATATTCACATGTTCTTAATGCTGAGATTACAGATTATGCTAATAACAGCAACAAAACAAACCTCCTAAACTTTAATCTTGTTAAAATTCTCATCTCTAGTCAGAGGAAATTTGGACCAACATATTCAGTAACACTAAGGCTTTTTCTGAAATTAACTTTTTGAGAATTAGCAAGTTATTTTCTTGGAGAAGAACCAGCCAAGGGGCGCAGATTACATACGCTCCCAAGCATAATCCCTCTGGCATTATTTCTATCTGTCTATGCACAGAGCTAGGGATGATTGAGAGAAAAATAGGATTTAATGGGATTTAGTGACAATCTCAATGAAAAGCCTGAAGTCAAACCAAGAGTTCTGATGGGAATTCTTTCTTAAAAAGACATTTTAAATTGTGACCTGATCTGAAATATTCATAGATATGTTTAATATCATATAAATGCATATATACTCATGTATGTACATATGTATACATAGGTATATAAATACAGGAAATAGAGGATTATATCTTGCAAGTGAGAATTAATCAATCTGTTGTGATCTCCTTTAAAATAGCATGGACTAACAAGAAGATGAAGTCAGAATATTCCTAAACCTTTGAAGTAACTCTTTTATTCCTCAGTATTGACTTTGCCTAATATATTCTGTGAATTTACACTCAAGGTACC
>NW_027185798.1:57056519-57056910 GCF_028583685.1 Petaurus breviceps papuanus | reverse complement strand
TGACAGTGTAATATCAATCTATGTTAAATCTCCTTCAACAATATGAAACTCTACTTGATTTCACTAGTTGTGTCTTGATGCAAGGCATTGTTGGCAGTGTAGGTGGATATATTTATAGACCATCCAAGATCAGAAGGGTTTGGAGGGAACAGCTTGTGTCTTAGCCCTCACAGTTCCATTTCCCCTCTATTTTACTTTTCTTCTGGCTCCTGTATTGTGCATTGACCTCTTTACCTATTTACTGGTCTAACTTAGTTTTCAGATTGTTCTACTACAGTATTGCCAGTTTCTAGCTTCCTCTATGATTTTTTTTTTTTTAAAGCAATTGGGGTTAAGTAACTTGCTCAAGGTTACACAGCCAGTTATTATTTCTGGGTGTGGTGCTGAGTAT
>NW_027185798.1:57043866-57056419 GCF_028583685.1 Petaurus breviceps papuanus | reverse complement strand
TGCTCTTACTCGCTGAGCCACCTGGCCGCCCCTAAGCAATTGGGGTTAAGTAACTTGCTCAAGGTTACACGGCCAGGTGTTTCTGGGTGGGTGCTAAGTGTCTGAGCCCGGGATTCGATCTCCAAGTGTTCTCAACACTGGAACCGGTGCTCTTACTCGCTGTGCTACCTGGCCGCCCCACCTTCCTCCATGATTAAAGATCCTGGACTGCATAGTTGGGGCTTCTATGTTGTAGAACCCCTACCTGTCAACGGAAATATTATTTCTAGATGACCCCAGTTGGCCCCTGGGGTCCATAGCCACAGTGAGTTTGTGGAATGATCTATGTTGCTAAAATGTATAGTGGCAAACTACATAAAAAAGTATAAAAGCATGTCTTTTGGCTGTTTTCAATTTATAGACTCCTTAATCAGTCTACCCTTAGACAGATCACCTGTCTGTATCTTTGTTTCCACATCTAAAAAATGAAGAGTGTTAGGCTTGATATCCTTAAAGTCCTATCTAACTCTAAACCTATGGTCCTGGGCCTTGTGAATTTATCCATGTGGAAGAGGTATTGTTAAAATTTAAAATAAAGTTGCACAAAAATGGATTTCTAATTGACATTTTTTACTTGTATAAACAGTCCCCCAAGTGGACAGCTGCGGTCAAGTTTTCCATAAGCTTGCACTAATAAAATCCAACTTACCTGCTGGTGCTGCATCATACCTTACCTAAGACTGACAGTCTATACGTTTGTATGTCAACCTATGTAAATATATGCTAATTGAAATGGAATCTTTGGCTGGCTGGAGGAATCCCCATTTAGCAGTGACTCGACAAGCTATCCCTAAAGAATACAAATGGGAATAAAATTGTACCAAAGCATGATTAATATTTTTGTGGTCTGGATATGGCTGCCTGCTCATTTATCAAGCTATTTTCAGCAGAGGCCTTTCATTCCCCTCTCGTCATTTTCAAAAAGATCATATGCAAACTCTGTCCTGCTCATCCTTTTTCTTCCAGGACTCAGCCACGTGTGTTTGCTCTAGCTGGGCAGCCCCAAGGGCCTGTGGTAAATGTTGGAAATTCCTTTCATGTTTAGAGTTAAACTGAGGTCATGCAATTTCTAACTAGTTCTATGTACCATGAACTAGAGAAGACTTTGTAAAAGACTGTCTTCAGAGTAGCAAACTTTGAAGGTACTTGTATTTTTGCACAGAAAAACTCAGGAACACCAGCATCAGGTGTATCCCAAGTATGAGGGCATTGCTATTCAAAACTTCACACCTGGGATCCTGGGCTCTGACAGATGAACTTTGACCTTTTCTTACCTAATCGGCCCATCACAGCTATTTGCCTGATCATCTCCAAGACCCTTTGATGTGTTCATCCTCTCCTCCTCCCCAGCTCTCCCAACTCTTATTTCTGGTATGTATTGTCTTTCCCTACTAGAATGTCAACTTCTTCAGGACAATGTCTGGTACATAGTAAGCACTTAAAATGTGTTTTAATATCCTTACAAGTATAACTATTTAATTTTCAAATAAATCATTTAGGATATGGCTTTTCATTGTTCTTGTATCTGATTCTTTATTTACCCATTTGGGGTTTTCTTTGCAAAGATACTGAAATGTTTTGCTATTTATTTCTCCAGCTCATTTTACAGATGAGTAAACTGAGGCAAACAGGGTTAAGTGACTTGCCCATGTTGACACAGCTAGTAAAAGTTGGAAGGCAGGTATGAATTCAGGTCTTCCTGACTCCAGGCCTGGCATTCTATCCACTGAGCCACCTAGCTGTCCTTGCTTGTCATTATATGGATTCAAATGAATTCTTCCCCAGATAGGAACTACCTTTAAAAAAAAGCCTGATTCTGACTGTTGATAAATAGGACAGACTGTTTGAAGTTCTCAGCTATCCAGATAACTTGCTAAGACTATAAATTTCTGACAAGATCTACTTCTGTAGAGGAATTTCTATGAGAGGAGTCTCTCCCAGAAATGAAATCATAGGTCCAGCAAGAGAAAAAGTAGGAGGGGCTAATAATCCTTTCTATACTTTGCCTCAGAGGATTTTTATCAGCCTCAAATGAAATAATGTGAACAAAGCCCTAGCAAACCTAGTAAAACTGCTCCAGCTATTTAATGTGTTCCTTCTTAACTTAAATTACCTAGATAACTGTCACAGTTCTCTAAATTTGCATTATGAGCAGACACAGATGTGAAGTCAAGTCAAGAAAGATCTCAGTCTATGTTCATTCCATTTTCCTTGTCTAGGTAATATTCCAGAACAGTTTCTGTACAGTTCATTCCATTTAATTTTTTTCTTTTAGTTTCTCATAGTAGTTGTTAAAAATCCAAACTTTGATTTTTCAACAGAAAGACTATGATTCAAGTTATTTTGAATGTTTAACCTTGCCCAGCTGAGAGTCGGGAAGACTTATCTTCATGAGTTTAATCCAGGCCTCAGACATTTATTAGCTGTTAGACCCTGGACAAGTCATTCAACCATGTTTGTTTCAGTTTCCTTATCTTTAAAATGAGCTGGGGAAGGAAATGGCAAACCACTCCAATATCTTTTTCAAGAAAACCCCTAATGGGATCAGGAAGAGTCAGACATGACCAAAAACAACATAACAACACTGTTTTAGCCATTACTCAGAGATTCATAGTTTGTGTTAGGGAATTGTTCAGTTTCTTCATTCTGATGCCCCAGTTGAACTTGGAATATTGTTATTTCACTTCCATTTTCATCAAGGAGATTGGCATTGGTTGGGCTCCAAAGGCATATCATGATATAAAGAATGATTTATTTCATCATAATAAATGGAAACAGTTTTGTCTAAGTCAACAACAATGCCATTACTATGGTTTTCTGGGAGTGAAATAACTTTTTCCTTCAATCCAAGGATGCTATTTGTCCCCCCTTTATTTTGGGCCTGTGACTTATTGCTCTAGGAAACCTAGTGTGAGCAAGCTCCCTCTGACATTGCAGAATAGCATCTACTTTGCTATTTGCAGTCTTGGAGAGTTGCCTAGGGCCTTGAGTCCAAGGATTTCCCCAGGGTTATCCACAAAGTCTATGACCGAGGCAAGGCTTGAATCCAGGTGTTCCCGAGTTTGCCGCTTATGAGTGTGCTACACTTAAATATTAAAACCACAAAGGAGTTCTACTGTGTTATATACATAACCAACAGTGATGAGTGATGAAACCAGATTTATGAGGCAACTGTGTCATAGTCATAGGGCAGCTAGGTGGTTCAGTGCCAAGGCTGTAGTCAAGAAGACTCCTCTTCATGAGATCAAATCTGACACTATGTGACTGTAGGCAAGTCACTTAACCCTGTTTGCCACAATTTCATCTATAAAGTGAGCTGGAGAAGGAAATGGCAAACCACTCCATTATTTCTGCCAAGAAAACCACAGATGCAGTCATGAAGGCTGCACAACCAAAAAATGACTGAACAACATGTCATCGTATGACTTTTTTCTCAATCTGTACATTTTTTGCTTATATTCACAGAACTCAGTGAAAACAAAGGGAAGGGAAAACTTAAATATTTGATGAATGGAAATGACAAACTGAATTGAATAGGTAATAGAGCACACAGAGGAATACAGCCCTCAGGGTGGAATCAAAGAGAATGGAGTAGAAAACCATTTATTAGATAATGAGGCAACTAGAAACCATGCTATTTACATATCAGTTGATGGAACTGGGAATATTTTGTTAAAAGAAAAGATCTGCCAATGAAGAGTGGGAGAGTGTTAGGTTTAGATGACATTCTAGCAAATATTTAGAAAGATGCTATATAGAAGTCAGGATATATTTGTTTTCCTTGGGCACAAAGTGAAGTATGAGGGGAAATGGGTACTTATTTAGAAGTAAATTTAGGCTTAATATTAGGAAAAATTTTCTATTATAATTATCCAGAAATGGAAATGGACTATTTTGGAGTTACGTTCATTCCAGTGGTTCTTCTTTCAAAATTCTGGAGTTCAGGGTGGCTAGGTGGCACAATGAATAGAGCACCAGCCCTGGAGTAAGGAGGACCTGAGTTCAAATCTGGCCTCAGACACTTAATACTTACTAGTTGTGTGACCTTGGGCAAGTCACTTAACTCCAATTACCCCTCCAAAAAAAAAGCAAAAAAAAATTCTGGAGGTCAGGTATTTTGGTCATGTATTTGGGGTTGACAAAGGAGGGAAATGCAGCTGTGCCTACATTAAGCATTCTAAGTTGCCAGACAGAAAATTGTAGCATTTGATTAATACCCATATTTATTTAGCAAGAAAAAAGGAAAAAAAAATTTCCAGGAGCCAAGATGGCAGAGTAAGCAGTAAAAAGCTGGCCAGACCTCTAGTGTCTCCAGCAGCAGTCAACCATCATCCCCAACCTAATCCCTGTAACACAACACCAGGCACAAGCATCCCCTGTAGCTCAGGGCAATATCAGTGTAGCACAGTAAAAAGCCATGGTCTGCAGCCACTGGCACAACAAGCCTGAGGCAGAGCCCCTTCCCAGAGATCAACTTAAAAGAAAGGACAAAGGCAAACAAAATAACAACAACAACAAATAATCTGAGCATAGGAAGTTATTATGGTAACAAGAAAGACCACAACACAAACTCAGAAGAAGAGAACAATGTCAAAACATCCATGGGCAAGCCTACAAAGAAAAATGGGAGGTGATCTTAAGTCCAAAAAGAACCCATGGAAAAGCTCAAAAAGGAGCTTAAAAATCATAAAAGAGAGATAGAAGAAAAACTGGGAAAAGAAATGAGTATGCAAGAGAATTATGGGAAAAAATAGTGAACAGCTTGGAAAACTTCTTAAAAAGTAGAATTGGCCAAATGGAAAAGAAAATGCAAAAATCCACTGAAGAAAAGAACTCCTTGAAGTTACAATTGGCTAAATGGAAAAGAAAGTACAAGGGCCAATTGAGGAAAACATCTTAAAAGTTAGTATGGGCAAGTGGAAGCTAATGACTCTGAGACATCAAGAATCAATCAAACAAAATCAAAAGAATTAAAAAGTGAAAAAAAAAGAAAAATACCTCATGGGAAAAACAACTAACCTACAAAATAGATCCAGGAGAGATAATAGCAGAAAGCCACAATCAAAAAGAGGACATGGACAGCAGGAATAATTAACAACTTTAACAAAATCACAGGATATAAGATAAACACACATAAATCATTAGCATTTTTATAGGACCAATAAAACCCAGAAACAAGAAAGAGAAATTCTATTTAAAATGACTGTAAATAATATAAAATACTTAGGAGTCTACCTACTAAGAGAAACCCAGGAACTATATTAACATAATTACCAACAACTTTTCACAAAAATAAAGTCAGATCTAAACAATTGGAAAAATGTCAATTGCTCATGGGTAGACTGAGCCAATATAATACAAATGACAATTCTACTTAAACTAATTTGCCTATTCAGTGCCATACCAATCAAACTACCAAAAGATTTTTATCAAACTAGAAAAAATAACAACAAAATTCATCTAGAAGAACAAAAGGACAATAATATCAAGGGAAGTAATGAAAAAAACATACAAAATAAAGTGGCATAGCTATATTAGATTTCAAACTATATTAAAAAGCAGTAATCATCAAATTATTTGATACTACTAAGAAAAAGAATGGTGGATCAGTGGAATAGATCAAGTACACGAGACACTATTGTCAATAACCATAGTAACTTAGTGTTTGATAAACCCAAAGACCCCAGCTTTTGGGATAAGGACTCACTATTTGACAAAAACTTCTGGGAAAACTGGAAAACAATAGGACACAAGGTATAGACCGACTCATCACACTGTGTACAAAGATAAGATGGAAAATAGTGCATGATTTAGATATAAAGGGTCTACACCATAAGAAAATTAGAAGAGCAAGGGATAGTCTGCCTGTCAGATCTATGGGGAGAGGAAGAACTCATGACCAAACAAGTGATGGTGAGCATTACAAAATATAAAATAGATAATTTTGATTATATTACATTTAAAAAAGCTTTGGTACAAACAAAACCAATGCAATCAAGATGAGAAGGAAAGCAGAAAGCTGGGAAATAATCTTTACTGCAAGTGTCTCTGCTAAAGACTTCATTTCTAAAATATATAAAAGACTGAGTCAAATCTATAAGAATACAAGACTGTCCAATTGATAAATGCTCAAAGGATACGAAGAGGAAGTTTTAGATGAAGAAATCAAAGCTATCTATAGGCATATGAAAAAGTGCTCTAAATCACTTTTCATCAGAGAGATGCAAATTAAAACAACTCTGAGATATCACCTCACACCTATCAGATTGGCTAATATGACAAAAAATGAAAATGATAAATGTTGGAGAGGATGTGGAAAAATTGTGCCATTGATGTATTGCTGTTGGAGTTGTGAACTAATTCAACCATTCTGGAGAGTAGTTTGGAACTATGCCCAAAGGGCAACAAAAATGTGTATACCCTTTGATCCAGCAATATCACTACTAGGTGTGTATCCCAAAGAGATCATAAAAAAGGGAAAAGAACCTACTTATGCAAAAATATTTAAAGCAGCCTTTTTCATGGTGGCAAAATATTGGAATTTGAGGGGATATCTGTCAATTGAGGGATGGCTACACAATCTGTGAAATATATATTCCTATAAGGGATTATAATTGAAGAATGTTATACAATAAGAAATTATTAAAAGGCAGATTTCAGAAAAAAAGGAAAGACTTTTATGAACTGATGCAAAGTGAAATGAGCAAAACCAGAAAAACATTGTACACAGTATCAACCCCATTGTGTGATGATCAACTATGTATGACTATAAATGACTCAGCTCTTCTCAGTAACACAATGATCCAAGACAAGTACAAAAGAATCATGAAGGAAAATGCTTTTCATATCCAGATAAAGAACTGATGACTCTGAATGCAGATCAAAGCATATATTTTTTTGTCATTTACTTTATTCTTTCTCATGGTTTTTTCTTTTGATCTTTTTCTTGTTTCATAACTGTGACTAATATGTAAATATTTTTACCTGATAACACATATATAAATTTTATTAAACTGCTTACCATTTTCAGAAGAGGGGAGGTCAAGGAGGGAGAAAAATTTGAACTCAAAATCTTGTAAAAATGAATGCTAAAATTTTTCGTGATATGTAACTGTGGAAAAAATACTAGAATTTTTTTTAAATAGAGAAAAGAAAAAAAAAATAAAAACAAGAAGAAAGTACTGAAGATGAAAAAGTCAACCATACTGTTCCCTTGAACACTCTTCTCTCCTGCCCAAGTGTAATCTGAAGGTGTTTAGTCATGTAGGATCTCATCGTTAAGTGCATCTCCTCCTCTGTCTCTCTCTTGGGTCTGCCTTTCAGTTTCCTGATTCAAGGACTGGAGATAATGAGGCATTTTGCAGGATTTACAGGAGAAAAATGAAGTCAGTGACCTCTCCTTCAAGAGGCAACTGAAATGTCACTTGTGGTGGTCATATATTTAGAGACAAGGAGGTCATGCACTTGGGCATGTGAGTGGTGTTATTGAAATAAAAAAGAATTTACTTTTATTGAGACTTATCCTGCCTTGGGGATATCACAGCCAGAGCCACAGAAAGCTTCACATTTCAGAGGCTGTTGAATCAGATTCAAATGGAAACTATCAATATGTGGAGAATTATTTCAAGTTGATGTTTTCTTATATTTAACCAGCCCACAATTTTTCTCTGTTCAGCATGCTTCCCACAGTTTTTTTTTTCTTTTTGGCAGAACAGAATGACCAGAAACAAAAGTCAATAATAAAGGGCTTATTAGATTTAAATCCTTGCCCTTTCTGCCACTGCTGTCCAGGATCTGGGACAATTAGTGATTGAGTTCATAACTATCAATATCAATGTTTTCTCTCTCCCTTTTTTTTTTAAGCAATTGGGGTTAAGTAACTTGCTCAAGGTTACATGGCCAGGTGTTTCTGGATGGATGCGAAGTGTCTGAGCATGGATTTGATCCCCCAGGTCATCCTGACACTGGGGCTGGTGCTCTTACTCTCTGTGATACCTGGCCTCCTGTTTTCTCTTTTTCTTAAGCTATCAGATCCTTATAAAAGGAATCTGCACTCATCTGTCTCTTCTCACTGCTACTTTCCTGATATAATCTTTCATTACCACACCCCTGGATCATTGTAATAGTTTTCTTCCAGCTCTTCCCAATTGCATTCTCTTTGACCTCTACACTATCCTTCTTACTGCTACAAGATTAATTTTCCATGTTTACAATTCTAGTCATGTTAGCTCCTTGCTCAGTTAGTCAGTCAACAATCATTTATTATGCATTTACTATTTGACAGATGTGATGCTAGGTCCTGGGATTACAAAGAAAAGGATAAACAGAGCCTCTGACTTAAAGAAGCTCAAATTCGATTAGGTGGAAACACCATGAAAGTAGTTTTGTACATACAAATTTATACACATTGAATGGTTATTGTTGTTCATCCTTCGTTCTTGAAGAGGACCAATGACATCATGAGGGTAATTAATTGAATGTAAATTGAATTTAAATGAGGCAGAGCTGCATGATGTCATCAGCCTCACTCTCTCCTCCACAATCATTGAAATTTAGTGGCAAGACAAAAGGCAAGATGACTGGTGATGGCCTGGGATTTGCTCTAAAAGGAAGGTGCTTTTTCAGAACCAGGTAGAAATTTATCATCTCCTCTTGGATACTTTCTTCTCTCAAGGTCTGTGTGGCATGCATCTCTCTTGGTTCTATATCTCTGACCTATTTCTCACTCTCCTTTCCTAGTTTTTTCATCCATGTTAACTGTGGGACTCCTCCAACACTCTCCCTGAGTTTTTTTTTCTTTTTTGCTTTATGCTATCTTATGTGTTGGTCTTATAACCTCCAAAGTTTTTAATGGTCACCTCTCTATGTGATTCCCAGCTCTACATATCCAACCTTCATCTATTTTCTGAGCTACAGTCATGTGTCACCAACTGACCTTTGGATGTCTCAAACTGGATGACCCATAGGAATCTCAAATGAAGGACATTCAACACAGAATTCATGATCTTGTCCCCAAAGCCCTCTTCTTTACCAGTCTTCCCATATTAATGCATATGGTACCACCATCACTTCCAGTCACCAGGGTTCTTAGCCTCAAGGTCATTCTTGACTCCTCCATATCTCCAAACCAGTGCCACATTTTGTCATTCATACCTTTACATCACTCATATATCACTCCTTCTCCTTCCTAGTTTACCACCTTCATTCAGTCTCTCTTCATCTTTTATCCTGGACCATTACAATGACCTTCTGAGTAGTTTCTTTGCCTTATATTCTTCTCCAACCCAATCTGTTTCCCGAACATAATCTGCTCATGTGCATGGGGAAACTACACAAAATAAATTAGTTTCCCCTTATCTACCCTGTTATACAAGCAGGATGAACTATTTATCCTAATGCATATTTCATCTTGCAGGTATTATTGAAATGGGATAGGATAAACCTGTAATTGAAATAAAATTCTCAAATCTTGTTATGTATTCAAGAGAAATATGGTAATTAAAGATATTGTGTGTGTAAGCATGGTACATTTTTAAAAAAATCAAGATATTTAGTCATGCAATCAGAGGATATACATTAGAAAAGTAACCTTAAATTTCTGTGTAAATTTAGATAAGTCCTTTCTCTACTATAAGCCTCAGTTTTCCCTCTTGCAATAAGAGAAAGTTGGATTGGGTGATCTCCAAGATCAATACATGACATCAAGCAACTAATTTCTTCTTTCTAGGCCTTAGGTTCTTCAGAAAGGAAGAAATATAAAATGAAGAGCCTGGAGCAGATGAAACCCAAGCCCCCTGTGTTACGATGGGTAATTTCCCCCTTTCTCTTGGCCTCAGTATTTTTGCCTGTAAAATGAGAATGTTGGACTAGTATGTGTGTGTGTGTGTGTGTGTGTGTGTGTGAAATTACAAGAAAATAGGAGATGGCAAAGGAAATTCTCATTCAAAATGGGCTTAATAAAAAAAGACAAAATGGGATTTAACAGAAGCAGAAGAGATTAAGAAGAGATGACAAGACTACACAAAAGAACTATATAAGAAAGATGTTAATATCACCACTAACCACAATGTGTGTGGTTACTGATCTAGAGCCAGATATCCTGGAAAATGAAGTCATGTGGGCTTTAGGAAGCGCTGCTAGCAATAAGGCTAGTGGAGGTGAAGGAATTCCAGCTGAGTTATTTAAAATCCTAAAAGATGATGCCATGAAATACTGCACTCAGCATGCCAGCAAATTTGGAAAATGCCCTTGATTTGGAAAAGATTGTTTTATTTCCCAATCCTAAAGGACAGAGCCAATGGAATGTTCAAATTACTGAACAATTGATCTCATTTCACAGGCTAGCAAAGTTATGCTTAAGGTTATGCAAGCTTGACTAGCAATATGTGAAGAATTACTCAAAGAGCAGACTGGTTTGGGAAGAGGCAGAGGAACTAGATTCCAAGTAAAAATTGCCAAAATTCACTGGCTTATGGAAAAAGCAAGGGAGTTCCTGGAAGAAGAAATCTACTTCTATTTCATTGACTTCCCTAAAGCCTTTGATTGTGTGGATCACAACAAAATATGGCAGTTCCTCAAAGAGATGGGAGTACCAGATCATCTCTCTTTTTTAAAGCAATTGGGGTTAAGTAACTTGCTCAAGTTTACACGGCCAGTTATTTCCAGGTGTGGTGCTAAGTATCTGAGCCCGGATTCTATCCCCAGGTCATCCCAACACTGGGTCCGGTGCTCTTACTCGCTGTGCTACCTGGCCGCCCCAGTACCAGATCATCTTACTTGTCTCCTGAGGAACCTGTGCACCAAGAAGCAACAGTTAGAACTGAACATGGGGCAATTTATTGGTTTAAAATGGGAAAAGTAGTATGACTAGGCTGCATATTGTCCCCTTATTTATTTAACATATATATTCAGAGTACATCATGCAAAATATTAGGCTAAATGAATTAAAAGCCAGAATTGAGATTGGCAGGAGAAATATCACCAATCTCAGATATACAGATGATACTACTCTGAGGGCAGAAAGTGATGCAGGTGAAAGAAGAAAGTATTAATATAAAACAAAAAAAAATCTAGGATCTTGGCAACTGGTCCCATCACTTCCTGGGAAATAGAGGGAGAAGAAATGGAAGCACTATCAGGTTTCATATTTCTAGGCTCAAAGATAACTGCAAATGATTACTATAGCCAAAATATTAAAAGATTTGCTCCTTGGAAGGAAAGCTATTTTGGACATGGTACTTTAAAGCAGAGATATCATCGTGCAAACAAAGGTCCATGTGGTCAAAGTTACAGTTTTTTTTTCAGTTAGGATGTATGACTGTGAGAGTTGGATTATAAGGAAAGCTGAGAGCCGCGGAATTGACGCTTTCAAACTGTGGTGCTAGAAAATGCTTTTGAAAGTCCATTAGCAAAGAGATCAAATCAGTCAATACTTACAGAAATTAATTCAGGCTATTCACTGAAAGGTTAAATACTGAAGTTGAAGCTTAAATACTTCAGCCACATAATGAGAAGATGGAATTCATTGGAAAAGACCCTCTCAGTGCATGAAATTCCAACATGAAGTTAGGCAACTTCCAGCTAAAACTCTCCTTAGATTTTTCCTGCATCTTTTCTGGGAAGAGCCAAAGGAGATTAGCCTCCATATCCTGAATTCCAATTCTAATTCCTCTGCATATTTTTATACATAGCACAGTTGGAAGGGGAAAATTGGGCTGGATGATATGGAAGTTATCAGTGGACTGTCCTGAGTCTCTCGACATTTTCTTTTACTCACTGAGTCCATTATATCCCTTGGGGCAAAGGTCCATTGTTTCCATGGTGCTAAGGGTCTTCAATGGCTATAGAACTCCAATTGCAGTGGTTTAGGAACAGTTCCGGTAAAAGCTAAAGGAGTTGGAGGTAGTTAGCAATGGCACATCCTTGAAGGAATTTAAGAGAATTGAAAGTAACAGTGGAACTAGGATAGCATCCATCAGCCTATATGCAGGGATGCACAGAGACTGGGGAAAACATGCTTTTTTATGGGTGAGACTGGGAAAAAGGGCTGCAGTGTCAGGGCCCTTGGTGCAGGCACAGAAGTCTTCTTTACTTCTCTCTTTTTAATTACTGGGGTATGGGAGCTTAAAAGAAGAAAAAGAAAGGTCACCTTCTAGAAGCTAGTTTCGATTATTCCTCTAGCTCAGTCTGTGAAATACGATTGGTGCTGGTTCTAGGCAGTGTTACACATGTACAAAATCTAAATTTTATATAACTGTGAAAATAAATTAGGGCCTTCTCACGGTGATGTTCTCTGAGCTATAAATCTCCTAAGCAGTTACAAGAGCCATCTAAATAACTCAGCATTAAAATTTGTTCAAGAAGAGGAGCTGCACTAAAGCAGGTGTAAGCAATGATCATAGTTAACATAAACGAGACAGAGAGAGAGAGGGAGGGAGGGAGAGAGAGAGACAGAGAGAGAGAGACAAAGAGAGAGAGAGAGAGAGAGAGAGAGAGAGAGAGAGAGAGAGAGAGA
>NW_027185798.1:56975577-57043856 GCF_028583685.1 Petaurus breviceps papuanus | reverse complement strand
AGAGAGAGAGAGAGAGAGAGAGAGAGAGAGAGAGAGAGAGAGAGAGACAGAGAGACAGAGGGACAGAGACAGAGAGACAGAGACAGAGAGAGAGACAGAGAGAGAGAGAGAGAGACAGAGAGACAGAGGGACAGAGACAGAGAGACAGAGACAGAGAGAGAGACAGAGAGAGAAATATAGAGACAGAGACACAGAGTGAGTGAGATAGACAGAGACAGAGAAAAGACAAAGACAGAGACAGAGAGATACAAGAGGAAGGGTGGGGAAAAGGAAGGGAGAAGAATAAAAGAAATCATCAGAAGTATAGGGAGGGAACTGGAGAGACATAAAGGACATAATGAGCATAGGGCCATGGGAAAGACTTATACCAAGAATTTAGTGAAATCAGAAGTTGAGAGTTGCTGCTGCTATACACCAGGCCCCTTCTAAGGCCATACATGTAGGATGGTTGTACCGTTTTCTGGCTGATCTAGGTGGCTCTGATCTCAGAACCTCATTTTCATTTTCATGAACATCATAACATTTTGTTGAATGCTATATACTTTCAGTATTGTGGGACTGAAAGAACACAACTTTCAAGTTTTTATTATTAAGGATATATACGAAGAAAATAGGAAACCTTGGTTCTGACCATTACTTAATGGTAAAGAGAAAGTTATCTAAAGTATCTCATCAACAGTTACTGTATTTGTAAAATGAGTCTACTAATGTTTAAGTTCCTGACAGGGACCATAGATCTACAGCTGGAGGGGCCTTCAGATGACAGCTGGTAGGACCCTTTCACTTCATGAATGAAGCCCAGGGAGGTTCGGTGACTTGCCTAGGATCACTCAGGAAATTAGCGTCAGCTGTAGGATTGGAAACAGGTTCTTAGTCCTGAGGTAGTGTTCTATCCACTTTGCCATGCTAGGCTGTTGTGAAGGTTAAAGTATAACACATACACAAAAGTAACTTGAAAGCTGCAACTTGCCAGTCCAATGGATAGAGCACAGTGCTGGGAATCCGGAAGACTTATCTTCATGAGTTCAAATCTGACCTCAGACACTTACTAGCCTGTGACCCTGGGTTAGTTACTTAACCCTGTTTGCCTCAGTTTCGTCATCTGTAAAATGAGCTGGAGAAGGAAATGGCAAACTACTCCAGTATCTTTGCCAAGAAAACTCCAAATGGGGTCATGTAGAGTCAGACATGATTGAAAAATAACTGAACAACAACAAAACTTGAAAACTATAAAGTACTAACATGTAAATGATGGCAATTATTCTTTCTCTATCCACATTTTTCACCTTTTGACCTGGTGGTTGTGATTTCTCTTTGTTTGTCAGCATTATTATGACAGAACTAAAATTGCCAGGCAGAAGGGTTCAGTATCCTTTGGTCCCATCAGGACATGTCAGGATTATGTTTTTGCAGGGTAGGTATTACAGTAGTCCAACTAATGAGAGTCTGTAGTAGGGCAGTAGCATTGGGAATAGAGAGGAGGAGAAGTCATGTGAGAGATATTTCAGAGGTCGACTTGATGGCCTTTAACAGAAAATCAGGTGTATATATTTTTTCTTACTATAAAGGTGAATATTACAATGAAAGATTGCCCTTTCTTGGGCTCATACTTTTCTCATTTCATTGCAATAATTATTTCTACAGTCTGTTGAAAAATAAATACAAGAAGCAGCTTTGGTATAGTATCTGGAGAGCTGGTTTCAGAGTATAGAACCTGTGGTCATCTCACTTCTGACACATGGGTTGTGGGACATTTAGCAAGTCACCTGTTTAGTGCCCTAGAAAGCTATAGACTATAAGGTGTTGATCTCCATTTTAAGTGGGAGTTTCCCCAATGGGAGTTTCCTATCTCAATAAAATCACAGATTTGATAAAAAAAAAATATACAGCCACTTATCCTAATGGAAATCCTGTCAATTCCACCTTCACAACATGTCTCACAAATCCCCTTCTCTATATTCCACTATGAGCCTACCACAGACTCTCATTATATAGATTATTATTGTAATAACTTCTAATAGGTCTTCCTACCTCCATGTGTCTTCGACATTAACTCCTACATGACAGCTAACAAATCACTTAACCTCTCTGACCTTATGTTTCCTCATCTGTAAAACAGAGCTAATAATACCTGAGGAATCTGCCTCATAGAGTTGTTTATGAGACTTGAATGAAATGAAATTTTTATACCTACATAAATAAACATATACACACACAATAGGGCTTTGCTCTGATGTTATAACATGGAGGTACCCACATTTGAAAAACCTGGGACCTGCTTGTGTTCCTCTTCCATGTTAGTGGGACTAGCCTCTTTGCACTGGCCATGTAGCTGGAATAGGCTGTTTTATCTATCAATTTATTTATTTACTTATTCATTCATTCATTTATTTATTTTTGTGTGTGGAGGAAGACAAGGCAACTGAGATTAAGGGACTTACCCAAGGTCACATAGCTAGTGTCATGTGAATGAGGCCAGAGGAAGACAAGGCAACTGAGATTAAGGGACTTACCCAAGGTCACACAGCTAGTGTCATGTGAATGAGGCTGGAGTTGAACTCAGGTCCTCCTGACTCTGGGTCCAGTGCTCTATTCACTGAGCCACCTAGTTGCCCCAAGGAATAGGCTATTTATTTAAAGCTTCCAGATGGCAGTAAATAGAGCACTGACCCTGGAGTCAGGAAGACCTGAGTTCAGATTCAGACTCAGACACTTGACATATAGCTGTGTGACCTTAGACAAGTCACTTAACCCCAATTGCCTTGCCTTCCCTCCTCAAAAAAACAAAACAAACAAAAAAACAACAACTGACAGACTGAGCTAGTCTTTCTCTTTCCAGTTGCATCCAGACAAGGTGAAAGTCTTGTTTACTCTAACATGAGCACCATGAACTGACAGGTGGGAGGAAGAGCAGCCTTCTCCCAACTCCATTGTAGGCTCTGAGTCCCCAGGAAACTGGCATGGGATTATGTGCTGATTTTTTTTGTTTGTTCTTTTCAGTTCTAGGAACAGGTGGTAGGATATTCTGGATTAGAGGCATGAGTTACCCAAGGTCATATAAGTGGTGTCAAAAATGAGGATTTGAACCCAGATTCACTGAGTTCTTTTTAACTATATCATTATACTAGGAATTGGGACTACCAAGACAAAAATGAAAGTCTCTGCCCTCAAGGATTTTATATTCTATTACAGGAAACCATTGATGTGAATAAGTAGGTACAAAGTACATGTATAAAGTAAATATCATGTGTGTGTACATATACATGTGAGTGTGTGTGTAGGTGCTAGCAGCTGGGGAAATTACGAAAGGTCTTTATAAGTTTATCAACAATGCAATATTCACAATGCCTATGGTAACTATAAATATGCTGATATGGTTATTCACAAAATATACCAGGATTTTTACATGGGGAATAAAGCTAGAACATTTATTCAAACACCAGAAAACTGAGTCCCCAAACCAGAAAGTCAAAGCCATCACAGTAATTATGAAGTTGGCACACGTAGTTAATGTAGTAAACACCCATATTCTCAAGCCTTCAAAACAGAGCAGGGTGCCTCAGGTAAAGATCCTCCTCTCCCCACTCACAGCAACTGCTCAGCTTCCATGAAGTGTACTCCCAGCAGCTCCTGCCCCCTGCAGTTCCTGTCCCTGGCAGTCTTCAACAGGAGTCCTTAGAAGAAATTCTGTCTGACTCCAAAAAAGGAGTTCTCGCCTCTATCACTGCTGCTGCTGCCTGTCACCACAAGCACTCTAGCTTGGCCCACCCCCTCCTGCTAAGTCAGCAAATTCAAGGGGCATAGAAGATCTTTAAATCCCATAACCATAACAATAAGATGGTGCCTGAAGGAAGGTAGTGATTCTAAGAGGCAGAAAGCTGAAGGACTTACATTTCAGGCATGTGTGAAGGCAAGTGATGTATATTAAGTCTTAAAAGGCAGGCCAGATTGTGAAGGGCTTCCAATGTCAAGCAGAGGAATTTGCATCTCATGACTGGTACTTATTAAAATTTTTGCTAAATAGTTGTTGATTGTTAATTCCTTTACGACTCTAGATGCCAATGGGAGTCACTGGAGCTTCTTATTTTTTTTTAAAGCAATTGGGGTTAAGTAACTTGCTCAAGATTACACAACCAGTTATTTCTGGGGTATGGTGCTAAGTATCTGAGCCCGGATTTGATCCCCAGGTCATCCTGACACTGGGGCCAGTGCTTTTACTCTCTGTGCTACCTGGCCACCCCTACTGGAGCTTCTTATACAGGGGGTGACATAGTCTTCTAGAGATATTATTGCAGAAGCTCTGGGGAGTATAAATTGGAGAAGGGAGAGAGTGTAGGCAGGTAGACCAATTAGAAATCTATTGCATTAATCTATGTAAGTAGACAAAAGGGGATAAAAATGAGTGATGTTAAAAAAAATAGAATCAATTAGACTTGATAGCTGATTCAACTTCTGGGGTAAGGGAGAGTGAAGAGTTGAATGAACAGGAACACTTAGTAAGTACTTACCACATTCCAAGCACTATTCTAAGTGCTGGGAATGCAAATACAAAACAGTAATGCTACCTACCCCCATAGAGTCCTTATATTCTAATAGGAAGAGGCTACTTAGCTAGAAGGGTGGTAGCTATCTAAGGAAGGTGAAATCCCAATGATGATGTTTGCAATTACAGGACAATTCACTAAAGTGTCCTTTCCAGAAGCAATAGTAGTGATGATTTAATTACCCTTCCCAGAGCAAGAGGTGGAAAGTGAGTGGCATTATAAGGATATACATGTAGTGTCTTGGCAAGAAGATGGCATGGTTGGTTGGCTATATGTAGTGAGATCTCAGTAATCATCAAGATCATAGGCTGAGATGAAGCTTGAGCTGGAAGGTTTTAGCAGTAGGAATGGCAACCTTGGGTGGCATGGAAAGAAGCTGGAGTAGTCAGGTGTTTGGTTTGACTAGATAAAGTATAAATGCTATCTAATAGGTGTCTACATGTGACTCATGTGACACATGCCAGATGACAGTAAATAGAGCATCAGCCCTTCACACACTTACTAGCTGTGTGACCTTGGGCAAGTCATTCAACCCCAATTGCCATTCAAAGTAAGCTGTGAATGTAATTATACTATATACTATTGCACAAAATGGACCTGCATATGGCCTATACATCTGAGCTACCTGACATGTAATTATAGTATATTTAATTTGAAAGAACATTGCATTTTTTGATCCTATAGATTATATAAATGTGCTTATATAATCATGTGTGTGAATACATGTGAGGTATAATTTTAGGGGGATACAAATTCTTAACTGCGGAGAGAGCTTTCTCATTAATAGAATCTGCACAGTCATGAATTGAATGCAGGTTATACAATCTGGAAGTTCTGAAGGCATATGTACAAAAACAGCTGTGATCTAGGGCTGCTGGGGAAAAGAAGCCATGAGATCTTTTGGGAGAAAAGTCACCAGTCTTCTACATTATGATAATGAGAAAGAAGGATGGTGGCTTCAGCAGGGGCAGCAGCTAAAGTAGAAACTCTTGGGCAGTCACTTAGGGTTCCTGAGGCAGATCAGGGTCTCTCAAAGTGTAACAATATCACAGTGATGTATATAATGTAGAACTAGAGAGCTGGGAGCTAAAAGACATTATACAGAATGGGCATTCTTGTGAATTGCTGCCCTGGGAGAAGCAAGAGAAAAGAAAGACTTGAGTACTGCCTCCATTAGAGCCCCCAACCTCACTCATGGTACTGGGATTGCCCCTGTCATTGAGGGTGTTGTTTTTCTTTGTGAATGGTAACTGATCCTATGTTGAAGTGAGAAGAAAAATGAGGCTCTCTTTCTGCCAAGGCTAAGATGTGAATGCCATTTCTCTTCTTTACACGTTTTATAATTGTTCTGCTCTTTGTTCAAATGTTTATTGGAAGCTTGCTACTTGAATGGGGAAGGGGAAATATATCCCTAGAATAAAGCTAGAAATGAGGAGTCAAATTTAGATATTTTTAGGGTTTCTTGGAGGAGAGTCATGAGCCAAAGTATATTAGAGGAAAATCTTCAAATTAAACTAATTTATCTATAAGCGAAGTGGTTTCTGGCACCTTCAACTGACATATAGGTTATAGATGCTATCTTAAGATAGCTTCAACCTTTGGCTGAAATGTTAAAAGATAAAATTAGGGTACTGCTACGTAACAAGTAGAAACAGCATTACAAAGCAATTCAATAAGAATAGTAGGCTTGCTATTTGTTTTTGAAGATGTTTCATATTGCATCCTATGGGTAACAACTTGTTCTTGGGATATTTTAAGTTGCTTTGCTTAAACACATTCCTTAAATTCATGTACTGTGACTAATCCAAACACAGAACCTATCAAATCCTTTTCATTAAGTAAAGATTAGGTGGAGAATCAGAAATTTTCCCCTGACACTTTGAAGCACAATTTATGCCTTAATTAAAAGTAAACACTCCTGCTTTGGGGGTGCGTGTTAACTGTCTGAGAAAGGAGGGAGAATATGCTAATATAAAGTGTGTATAAATAAAAAGGAAAGCACATAACTTTAAGGAACCCAACTTTTAGCATGATATGAGGTGGAATCCTGTACTAACCTGAAATCCAAATATCCTGCATTCACACATCATACAAGGTCCAGAACAGACAAATGAAAACTCAGACACGCACATCTGTGGAATATGAATTTCATCTCTGAGAGGAGAATGATGTTCTTCTAGAGGCTAAGTAGGTAACTGGGGCTAAGCTTTGCGAACTTGAATTTTTGCTCTTTCTCTATCACATTCTATCACCATAGGTAAATGAATTAATCTTTCTGTGAATCCATTTATAACTATGTCACACAGATAGAATAATACCTACTTCATAAGAGTGTTCAGAAGCTTAATTAAATTAAAGCTTTGAACTTCTCAGATGAAAGTTGTTATAGAAATGCAAAGTACTGATTGCAGTAATTTTCTCCTTTCCAGTATGACATAATGATTGACTTTCACTTTAATTTTAATTGGAAAAGTGACTAATTGTCTAATGAGTGCTCTATTCCTGGTATATTGAAACATGGATCAATTGTTCAAAGTTTATTACAATGAATATAATACATGCATACACTTATCTCTAATAATTCAATTTAACAAGCATTTATTAAGTGTCTACTATCTACCAGTCACTACTTGCTATTGGGCACATAATGTCAAAACTAAAATAGCCTCTGTGTTAGAAGAGGAAATAACAGGCTTAGCAGAATCAGAGAACCTCAGAGTTGGAAGGGATCTAATTTTAGTGGTCATATAGTTCAATGTTAAACTGAACATCATTTTTCAATCTTTGCTGTGAGATCTGACATTGTGTAAGATAGCATTACCTCTAAAGGCATCCAGAGACTGAATTAAGATATACTTCATTCAGATCTGATGGCTTAAACTCATCCAAAGCAGACAAGGGCAGTGTGTGTGTGTGTGTTTGTGTGTGTGTCTGTTGTGTGTGTGTGTCTGTCTGTCTTTATGTCTGTTTCTTGTTCTTAGGCTCATTCTGTCTCTGTTTCTGTCTCTGTCTTTGTCTCTGTGTCTATCTTTGTGTCTCTCTGTCTATCTCTCTCTCATATTTTATTCTGTTTCTTTTCCTAGACAAAGTTCACCCCACTTTGGATATTAAAACAGAAGCAAATAAGAGGAAGACAGCTTGGCCTTCTGTCCTTCATTTTATTTTTATCTCATTCACTGTGAGCAGTAGTTTTCTTCTTTGTTTCTTTTCTTTTCCTCCACATAGCTAAACAACAGTTATTCTGTACATTTGTTCTTAGGTTTCTTTGCCAGACTCAGATCCTTGTGACTTTTAGCATCCCTGATACTATCCTTTTAAGACAATCCAACCATTTTGTATTTTTCTTTCCTTCTCAGACTTTACTTTGATTTTTATATACATCTTTTTAAAAAGAAAAATAACAGGGGTGTTTGATGAGCTCTGATGAATTCACACTGGTCTTATTTAAACCCAAGATCAGCAAGAAGATATAAATATTGGTATGTTTATAATTTCAAATCACAAGGCACAGATGAACTATGTACTCAAAGGATTTATGGATATTATTACTGAGCTATTATTGATGATCTTTAAAAAAGTGGAAAACATTATTAGCCAATGTTCTGATTTTTTTTTCTACAAAAATGAAAGAAGATAGATTCCTCAAAATATAGATTAATGACCTTGACTCCATTTTTTTGCAAAAAAAAATCAAAACAAAAACCTTTCATTATTGTAAGAATTTACAAAAAGAAAGTATTGTTTCCTTTTTGGGGGAGATTGGGAAGGTATTAATTGAATCTCGCTCTTTTGCCTGATCCAGAAGTTCAGTGGCCCTTTATTCTGCTGCAATATGGAAGCTGATCTGTTTCCAAACTGGACCAGTTCACTCATTATTTCTTAGGCAGCTTGGTCCCATTCCCTTCCCTTTGCTCCAGGGGCACACCATATTGGTGACACACTCCAGTCTCCTCAGTAGTAGAGATTATATGCACTTGCCACATCTCACAGCTCAAAAGTGATGATTGCTGAAATCCTCCATGGATTAATCAAGAACAGATCATGCTAGACTTGATTGATCTTTTAAAAATATTTTAAAATATCATAAGATTGTAACATGTGTGATTTATATGTAAGAAGTGATGAAAAAAGAAATCATCTAGGAAAGATATGATTGGAAAAGGAGGCAGGTAAGTAAAGTAGCAAAAATGGAGAACAGATGGTCAAACCAAAGGCTGACCTGGTACCACTAACATATAGAGGAAGGGCTCAAGCACTTTGGAAGCACCTTCTATAAATGACTTAAAGCAGGATGTGGAGAAAGCTGATAAGCATTTTAGGGACAATGAATAGTGAAAGGAATAGTTCCCTGAATTGGTAAGATCAATGTTCCAGTTAGGTGGCACTGTGTATAAGGTTCTATACCTGAAGTCAGAAAACCTGAAGTCAAATTCTACTTTAGGCACTTACTAGCTGTAGATGCTAGTAAGTCGCTTACTAGCTGTAAGTGCTAGTAAGTCACTTACCTCCTGTCTACTTCAGTTCCTTCATCTGTGAAATGGAAATAATAATCTTCTTGCCAGGGTTGTTGTGAGGATAAAATGAGATTATATTTGTAAAGTGATACACAAATCTTAAAGTATTAATAAAATCCTTATTATTATTGCTATTATTGTCACAGGGTCATAGTTTTAGAGCTAGAAGAGAACTCAGAATCCTCTAGTCCAGCTCCCTTTTTTATCTAAGGAAAACAGTAGTTCTATTGAAGAATCAAAGGAATAATAGACTGGTGATTAATTTTCATAGTAAGATTATCTTAGGATATCAACTGGACATTTTACAAAATCTAGCATGGTGTTGTCATTGACAAACTGGAATACTAGAAGCCATTATTTAATAGGATAGTTTTATTGATTAAAAACTGGTTCACAGAATCATAGATTTAGGAATGGACCATAAAGGCTATTTAGTTTAACCCTTTCGTTATGTAGGTGACAAAAATGAGAACCAGAAAGGCAAAGAGATCTGCTATTAATTGATTAATATTTTTGAAGAGGACCAGTGACATCATGAGGATGATGTCTTGACTTGTGAGTGAGTTGGTTTTAAGTGAGGCAAAGTTGGCAAAGTTGTCAGACTCACTCTGTCCTCCAGTCATTGAAGTCTGGTGGCAAGACAAAAGTCAAGATGGCTGACAATGGCCCAGGATGCAATGGATGACCTTGACATTTCTAAATTAAGATCATTTCCCAGACTTCAGTTTGTCTGAGGCAATGCTCATTCAGTGACTAAGGACTAGGTAAGAATCAAAACAAAAGATGCCCTAATTTGCCATCACAAAAATATCAACCTGAGAGGAGGAGACCTTCAAAAGTTTCTTAGAACAGAAAACAATGACTGTTTACTCATTCTAAGACATTGAAATCTAAACAAGGAACCACTCTGGTTTTCATTGAATGGCTAATTGATTAATATCTTCCTGGAAGGAAGGTCTCTCCTGGGGTCACCCAGGCACTTGTCCTCATCCTGTGGTGTGAAGCATATTCATCAACAAACATGAGAGAATGGAAGTCATGCTTATATGAAATTTATTGATAATATGAAGCTGGGCAAGATGTCTAACCCATTGGACAAAAGAATTGCAATGCCAGAAAATCCTGGCTGACTAGTACAAGATGTAGAATGATGGAAACTGAGTTTGGAAATATTCTTCATGGGTCAGTTGCTCTAATTTGTGACTGAATGACAATCCTTTCTTTGGCGAGTCCCACAAGTGGGCATTTAGCCTTAGCTCACAACGACCTGCTTTGAGGAGTACCCATTACCTGCTGCACCAATTGACTCTATTTATTCTTTAATTGTTAGGACACTTTTCCTTTGATGGAAGTTGAAAACTGTCTTTTATCAATTTGTAGCTGTCATTCCTGTTTCTGTCCCTTGGAGTCAAGCAGAACAAGCCTTTTCTGTTTCCTACTTGATAGCCCTCAAATATTTAAACATAGTTATCATTTCCCCTTTATGTCTTTTTTTCTAGGCAAAAAACACCCAGTTTCAGCAGCATGCTGTAGACCTGGGGAATCCATCGTTTATTCAGAGTATTTATTAAGCATTTCCTATGTGGCAGGCACTGGAGATACACATACAAATAATGAAACAATATCTATTTAAAAGGAAGGAACATTATAATGGGAGAGACAAGAAGGACGTAGAAATATGAGTGTAAAAAGGGTGTTTGTTGAGACTGAAACATGCAATGAAGGTACCAACCTGGTTTGGAAGAGGGATTGTCTTCTCCTTGAAGTTTTCTGAAGTTGGGTGGCACAGTGCTGAGTCTCGAATCAGGAAGACCTGAGTTCAAATCTTGCTTCAGACACTTAATAGCTGTGTCATTTAAACACAATCTGTTTTAGTTCCTTTACCTGTGAAATGGGGATGATGATAGCACCTATTTCACATTGTCATTGTGGGAATGAAATGAGATACTATTTGTATGTGGCATGATGCTTGAGATATAATAGGTGTTCAATAAAAGCTTCATCCCCTGTTCCCTTATTTGAATGAAATAATAGATCTAGTCTTAATCCCTTTCCCATACAGGATAAGTATAAAGAGAATGAAAAATAAGTATAAAGTAAATAAATAAAAAAATAATTAAAAAATACAAAGTAATGAGAGAGAAGCAGATAATCATGTTTAAACACTGACTGTGGGCCAGGCTTAGAGAAGGGCACTAGCACTTAATGGGATTAGAAAAGAATTTATATAGAAGGTAATGCTTGACTTGCAGTATGGAAAAATAAAAGGATGCATTCCAGGCATGGAGATGAAAGATGAAATGACATGTGTGAGGAACAGAGAGAAGGCCAGGATTGGCAGGATCACAGACTGCAGGGGGGGGAGTAATGGATCTAGAAAGATAACTCTGGTCTTAGTTTTGAAGGGCTTTAAAAACTAAATGGAGTTGTTCATTTGATTCTAAAGGAAATAGAAAACCACTGGTGATTACTGAGAATGGAGGTAGGGTGTGACATAGGTTTGCACTTAAGGAAAACCATTTTGTTATAAATGTAAATGATGGACTGAAATAGCAATAATCTTGAGGAAAAGGGGAAAATAGAGGTGTTTTTTTTTCTTTTCTGGAGGGGGTAAGGTAGGACAATTGAGGTTAAGTCACTTGCCCACATATATACACATATAAATATACACAAAATGTGTATGCATGGACACCCACATATGTGTATACATACATGCATATGTGCACATATACTTAGATTTCAATATAATTGGTTTTTAATCCAATGTATTTTATATTTTATGCCTCTAAAAACATTATTTTGAAAAGGGATCCCCCATAGGCTTCATCAGATTTCCAAGGAGGTCAATGACAAAAAAAATATGTAAAAACTCCTTTTCTAGACAGTTGTAGTTTGGGGAGATAATTCTATTAAAGTGTCATAAGATCAAGTTATAGAAGTGAGACATGGTGATGTGGTGAATATAAAGTTGATTTGGAACCAAGTCCTCCCCCTGACACATACTGACTCTGTTGCCTTAGGCAAGTCATTTAATCTCTCCATTCAACACTCTAAGGGTGTAAATTGCAAAGTAAGTACAGATTTGCATTGGTGGAGGGAGGTTTTCTACTGGCAGTCACCTATGACATTGAAATAATGGATCTAGAAAAATGTCATACGCATGCACACACATATATCACACACAAATATGCACACTTATAACATATATGTGTATGTATATGTGTGTATAACAAAAAGTGAGATGATACAAAAAAATTCTACCTTCGATTTTTTGACTACCATGCCACTTTGTAGAGTCAGGTCTCTTTGGCAAAGACTAAAGCAAAGCGTAAATCTTCTGTGCTTCAGTCTGGCATGCAGGGCCACTTGAATAGATCCAAGTTGCTGGTGAGATGGGACTTTACAACTCCTGCTGGCTTTGAGAGTGTCACTTGTAGAAAAGACAAATGTGCTATGTCAGCAGGAACTAAATACTTTATGGAGCTTGATTTAAGAACAGAGGACCCAAATAAAAATGGAAGCAGCATTTGTCTGGGAAAGATAACCTTCTAGCACTTTGCTTTGTGTTTGGCATTCCCCTTTTTATGATGTGGTACTTCTGTGATATTGAGGGAAAACAGAGCTGATATGGATTGAGAACAAGGGGAAATAGCCCAATACATCGAATTTAATCAGAATCAATGCTTATGTCCTGCTGTATTTTAAACTTGATGCCTTCTTCACTCAGCTGTATCCCATTTACTTTAAGCCATTAAATGGCTCTTGCAAGAAGAATTTTTTATTGGACTGAAACAATTGTATGGGCAAAACCCTGCAGGACCCATTGGGGAAACACAGGAAACTTACTGAGGACTGCAACAGATGTTGAATTTTAGGAAAATGCTGACTTTATATCATGTATTTTTCTCCTTTTTTCTCTCTGAGGAGAAATATAAGGAAACTCACATTACCTAATGCCCATTTGTAACAGAAGGGCTAAACAGCTTAGTGGTAAAATAATCATGAAAACTAATGTTTACATAGTGTTTGAGGTTTGCAAAGTGCTTTGAATATATTATCTCATTTGATTTTCCTAACAATCCTATGAGATAGGTGTTATTTTGATATGCATTTTAATGGAGAGTGACTTATCGAAGATCACAAATCAGGTAAATGACTGAGTAAAAGTTGACCTCTTTGGGATTCCTGAGCTCAAATCTACTACTCTAGCTGCAATGACACTTCACTGCCTCAGACAGTAAAGAAATAAACTTTGAGACTTTTTGTATGGTAGGTGGGAGGAGAAATCCTCCTTAAAGGACTGTCTGATGACCTCTGCTCCTGTGCACTCAGTACTGTTTTTAGTAATAGTTTAGAGGAACAGGGAGATCAAAAGAGATAATATAAAGTGCTTAGCACAGTGTCTGACCCTTAGTAGATACTATATAATTGTGGATTTCCTTTGCCTTTCCCCACTGAAATGGACTCTAGCAACATCTGAGAGGCTGATAATGTAAACATGATTCAAGGATACCACCCAACCCATGGTCAAGGCATCAGTTGGTGGTAGCAGGGAGGGGCTACAAATCAGAAAGTTTCCCTTGATTCCAGGGGGCTTTGTGCAGGGTCATTGTTCTGCCTGCTAATAATGGACTTGAAGAAAAATGCTCATATTTATATTATCCCAGCCAGAGTAATTGCTTTTTTAATTGGGATAATACATCGTCATAAATATCATCACATTTCATTCAAGATTACACATTACTCTCTTGAGAACTTTATGTTCTAGGGAAACTGACCTACTTATAGCTGTCCAGCATGTGACATTCCATCCTCAACCTTCAAATTTTTTTCACTGACTGTCAGTCATGACTAATGCAAACCCTTTTCATCTCTGCTTCTTAGAACTCATAGCTTCCTTAAAGGCTCAAATCAAGTGTCTCCTTCTTCAGGAGACTTCTCCTAAATCTCCTAAGTAGTTAGGACACTAACCCTTGGGGAGGCATTAATTTGGCATATATTTTGTTTTCGCTTTTTATATGCATATTTTATCCTCCTTTCCCTTTTACTCACTATAGACTGCAAATTCCTCAAGGACTCAGACTGTTTAATTTTTGTCTTTGCTTCCTGAGCACCTAGAACAATGGTTGACTCACAGAAGATACTCCATAAATGATGCTAAATTGAACTGAACTGAATTGTAACAATGAGCAGAGGGTCATAGTGTCTGTCCAGCTAATGGGTGATGTATATGATATGTTGGCAAGTGACAACTTACCTACAGTATCCTGTGAAAAAGATAGAAAAAAAGTCACAGCAACAGAGCAGAAATACCCTCTTGTCTCTGCTTAACAAGGAAATAACATTTTCCTCCACTTTCCAGGTCATTCTTGTTGTGTAGCTTTGATTCAAAAGGAAAATGAGCTGGGGAACTAAGCCAAGGACTTATGGTAACATCAGTTCAAAATACTCATCCCCATCATTGGGTTCAAACAGATAGAACTGATGATGAAAGTATAAATACGATACAATAATCAAATGGCTTTTTGGTTGCCCCTGCTTTCTTATCTCTATCTGATCCAAATTAAACCTCCTGAGTGTGAGAGGAAGGAAAATACAGTGTCAGGGTTCAACAAAGCTTTCACTGGAGTGGAAGAACTTCAAAATCAGCCAGAGGAAAGCTCCAGGGAGGGCCTGAGCTCCAAGGAAGAATTTCAACGCAACCCAAACTTGTTTTTATTGTAATAAACATCCTTCTTCCCTTTGGGGATTCATTAAAGAGGAGCTTCACTGTATTTCTTAGAACAGCTAGAAATTGTATCATTCCTCCAGAGTAACATAACCAATGTGAGTTGAGCCTAGTGAAATGATGGTTCAAACGTGGAGTTTCATTTATGGAGGTTTTATGGTATCATTAATCAGTCCCTGACAGAGGTTGATGTAATATAAAGACTAGGGAGCATTTTGGGAAGTAATTAGTCAATAGTATGTGGTGAGGGCAATGGTATTTTGTTGCACCTGTCATCTTTAATGGGGAATAAGTCTGCTTTCCAGATATTTGGTTTGAATCATTGTAGTTTTCCAAATTGGAACTTGTATACAAGAACCTCTCAGTTACCACACCCATAAATACAGGATAAGTATACTAATTTCATCAGTATTTTACTTTTACTACTTTCCATAGATCAGAGTAGTTAGTCAATTAATAAGCATAATCTTGAGGCGCTGTTAAGTACTAAGGACCTAAAGAAAATAAAACAATTGTGCTTGTTCTTAAGGAGCTTATAGTCTAATGGAGGAGAAAACATACAAAAATGAAATGGTAAAAAATAAATATAGTCCAAATTGGAAGCAATCTCAGAGGTAAGGTATAAGCATTAAGGGGAACTGGGAATAGCCTCTTGTAGAAGGCTAGATTTTAGGTGGGTCTTGACAGAATCCAGGAGACAGAGACAAGAAAGGAAAGAATTGAAGGTATGTGGGACAGCAAGTAAAAATACAGTCAGGAAATGGCATATTTCATGCAAAGAATGGGAAGGAAGTCAGTATCACTGAATTGTAAAGGATGTTGGAGTAAGTAAAGTATATGAAGACTGGAAAAGTAAGAGGATTTTGGGGACTTTGAACACCTGGAGGTGATTGGGCTTTGTTGAATGGAGGGGTGGCATGATCAGATTTGTGATTTAAGAAAATCACTTTGGGATGTGAGTGGAAGTTGGACTGGAGTGAGCAGAGACTTGAGGCAGGGCGACCACCTCGAAGGCTTGCTATAGTCCTGTCCTGAGTTGATGAGCTCCTGCCCCAGAGTGATGGCAGTATTATCATAGGAGAGGAAAATATTAAAGATATTATGAAGGAAGAAATGATGGGCCTTCATAACAGGTTATATAGGGAGGAGGTGGACAGAGAGAGGAATTAGGAAGAGGGGAAAGTTTGGGGAGAAAGATAATGAATATATTTTGGGTGCATTGAGTTTAAGATATCAATAGAATCAAGATGTCCAAGAGATTGTTGGAGAACTGAGACTGAAAGTCAGAAAAGAGTTTAGGGCTGGATCTATGTAGAAATAATAACTGACTCTATGGGCCAAGTGAAGCAGAGTAAACAAAGAAAAGAAGAGGACCCAGGAGAGAACATTTGGGGACATCCAAGATTAAGAAGAATGACCTGGAAGAAAATCCAGCAAAGTAAAATGAGAAGGAATGGTAAAAAGGTAGGAGGAGAAGCAGGTGATAGAGGTGTCATGAAAACCTATAGAGAATATATGAGATGATCTGTAGTACAGGTTCTGAATTAAAGTGTGTTTTAAGGAAGTAGAAAAGATTACTACATGTTAAACAAGAAGGCATAGGAAGGAAGATATTTAAGGAAGGGGAGGCAGCCTACATAAAGATTTGTGAACAAACCCATCTTATTTGAGGAGAGATTGAATTCCCTGGAGCAGAAATGGTGAAGGAGCTGACATGGACCAGACCCTGGGGAAGACTTCTGGGGAAGAAGGAGCAGTAGAGGAGTAAAAGGAAAAGGAAATGGAATGGTAATTGGGAAAGGGAAGACTTTGTAATTATGGAGGAGTTGAGCAATTGGATTTGGGGAGGAGAAATTTGGGAGGACAAAAGAAGCCGAAGGCTTGAAATTGAGGACATAATTTCCATTGAACGAAAAGAAGGGATTAAACTAAAGGACCCTGAGGAGGAGAAGCAAAAGGAGTAGAAAGTTGTAAAGATGAAGAAGGAACACTTCTTCATGAGGGAATGAAGGATTAGTAGACTATAGTTGGTAAGACAATGTAATTAGTGAATGAAGGGAATGGAGTTGGAAGTGGCTTTCAAGGAATTAATGGTATACTAAAGTACAAAGAAGAATCAGGAGTCTAAGACATCATCATCATCATCATCATCATCATCATAATCATCATCATCATGGTTAATATTTACATACTTTTATTATGTGACAGGCACTGTGTTGCATGCTTTACAATTACTATATTTTTTGATCCTCGCATCACTCTGGGGAGGTAGATGCTATTGTTATTATTCCAATTTTACAGTTGAAGATACTGAGGTTAAGATAGGTTAAGTAATTTGTCCAGGGTTACATAGCTAGTAAGTGTGTGTAATGTCATGCTTGGAAGCTTTCCAGAAGAACTGCTACTGTGAACAGCTTTTTTAGGTTCTGATTACTCAGTATAGTGATCACTCTATTCCATAACAAAAGCAAAACGTCCATGGAAAATCAAGGTACAGCATAATTCAAAATACAGCATTCACCATATTACAACTTATCACAGAAAATCACACTATAATATTCACAACATAGTCTCAAAATAAAATAGTCACTCTTAAGTTAATTCAATCAATCACTTAGTAGTATTAAAGTACACAGTCAATGTACTCAAAGTACAATCAGTCACTTATTCAGCAAAGTCTTACTAAGTATCATACACAAAACCTTCCACCCCTTAGGTTACTAGTAAATTATAATTCCATAATTACTCAATACCCAAGGAGAGGTCTTTTCATTTTGACTTGGGGCCTGTTCTCAGATTCCCTGGATACCTTTCCATGATCCCAGATTTTACCTTGATTATTCACCAGACTGTCCTCTGGGTTCAATGGCAGACAACTCCCAGTTGCTTGACCAGCTCTCTGGGCAGGTCCTGTTCCACACTTAACTTCACAGGGTCTGGTCCATGTCAGTTCCTTCACCATTTCTGCTCCAGGGAATTCAAGGCTCAACCAAGCTGAAAACAAAGAAAGACTCAGCATCCCAGTCATGCTTAAGTCACCTGGTCTCCTGGGCTCCTGGCTCCTGGCTCTGGGCTCCTGTTCAGAAGCTCCACTACCACAAGTTCTCAGGACTCAGTTTTCCATTCTTCTGTAGCTATTCTGCCACCTGATCTCGGTCTCAAGAAAATTCTGACTGTGCCTCTCTGGGGCTTTTCTTATATTCAAGGCTCAACCAAGCCACAAACAAAGTCTCATCATCCTGGTCATGCTTCAGTCACCTGGCCTCCTGGGCTCCTGGCTCCAGCTCCCAACTCTGGCCTCCTGGCTCTGGGCTCCTGGGCTCCTGTTCATAAGAAGCTACACCACCACAAGTTCTCAGGACTCAGTTCTCCATTCTCTCTTCTGTAGCTGTTCTGCCACCAGATCTGGGTCTCAAGGAAATTCTGACTATGCCTCTCTGGGGCTTTTCTTATATACACAGTATTACCTATGTCACTTCCTTCAGCCAATTTCCTGTTAAGTCAGTAACAAGGGGACAGGAGTTCATACCTTCTGTTTCCCCAACAGAGGCTTGATCAGTTACTAAGTGCTAAGTACCTGCTACTTTTGCCAGCACAAAGGGATCTTCAAATTCAAAATTAATTACCATTACAGTGTGTGAGGCCAGATTTTGAGCGCTCCTGAATCTAGACCCAGCATCACTCAGCTGCATCTATATGCAGTCCACCACTGCAGTTTTCCAAGAGAGTTCCTACTATGAAAGATAAGCATCCAGAATCTCACTTGCACCAAGTAGGAAGAGCACAGTGAATTTTAAAGAGATGTTCCTGAAGTGCATGACATCTGTATTTCTTTCACAGCCAATGGACTGCTATTTATGCTCAAATCTTAGACTGGTTTCTCTCCCAGAAGAAAATGTAAAGGGGCCTGAGGAATTCCTTGGGAATTCTCTTGCTGGGTTACCTGGGAGAATGAAGAGCATCTTTGAAGGAAAAAGCAAAACCACGCCAATAACTTTCAGTGTGAAAACAGAGGAAAACAAGGACATGAGGTGCCAAAGAGGGAGCCTGTTATATCAGGACATTGGGAGATGGGGGAAAAAGATGAATCAGCGAGAGGAGAAAAGGGAAAAAAAGGAACATTTGTTTCTATGGCCCAGGTCCTTTGAAAAGAAGGGGGATTTAGGCACTCAAAAGAGGGAGGCACTGTTCTTTTTCTGACTTTTTTTAAGCCAATGATTTGGATAATAATAAAAGTAAATATAATTAAGGAATCTTTGCCTCTTTTTATTATTCTCAATTTATTCTGTATATGGCTTGCTGAGTATATATTTGTTTGCATGTTTTCTTCCACTAGATTGTAAGCTCCTTGAGGGAGACTGTCTTTTGCCTCTTTTTTATACTGAGTATGTATGCTAAGTACTACTTCCCATAGTGCCAGGCACATAAAAGGCACTTAATGAATGTTTATTGAATTCAATTGATAAATGAATTCAATAGTTAACATTTATAAAGTGCCAGACACTGTGGTAAGCACTTGGTAATTATTATGTCATTTTATACTCACAACAACCCTGTGAGGTAAATGTTATTATTATCCCCATTTTACAGATGAAGAAACTGAGGCAGGTGGAAGTTGAATGACATGACCAGGAATCACCCAGCTTGAAGCATGTGAGGCCGGATTTGAACTCAGGTCTTCCAGACCCCAGGCCTAGCACGGTACTACCTAGGTTTCCTTAGGATAAATTCATAGATTTGTTGTTTGTTGTTCAGTTGTTTTCAGTTTCCAAGTCTTCATGACCCCATTTGCCGTTATCTTAGAAAAGATACTGTACTTGTTTGCCATTTCCTCCTCCAGTTCATTTTACAGATGAAGAAACTGAAACAAACAGGGTTAAGTGACTTGCCCAGGGTCACACATATACTAAGTGTCTGAATTTGGATTGGAACTCAGGAAATCTTCCTGACTCCATGCTTGGCACTCTATCCACTGTGCCATCCAGCTACCAAATAGATAACATGCTTATCTAATTTGTAGATGAAACAAAATTGGGAAAGATCATAATCTCTGGAGGAAAGAGCCAATATTTAAAAAAAAAAAGATGTTGAGAGACTAAAATATTCTTGGGACTCAAGTAATATTTGACTTTAAGGAAATTACTTAATTTCTCTGGGCTTTAGATGTATCATCTGTTAGATGAGAACATTTGAATATATTTATTTTTTGTGGTAACAAAGAACTGAAAAGAAAATAAATATACATTATTTGTGGAAAAACAATTTATAATATGCAGTAACATAATAGATGTTACTATGTGGTACAAAATGAATATGAAGAAGATTGAAAAAACACACATGAACTTGATTGCATCCTAATAAAGCTGCCCTTGCCCCTGTATTCTAACCTCATTATAGGCCTAACCCTACTGAACAGCAGGCCCATGGCACCTACCTAGCCCCCTCCACCTGCCAATGTCCTAACTTCTTTGTATATGCCTCACTGCTCACTGGAACAACAGGTGTGTCCCTGAACTCTTAGTTCCCACAGAAACAGTAGGTGTGTCCATGTGATGGGAACCAGCTACTGCCTCTTCCTGGTCACTCCCCCCAGACCCATTCCCACAGAAACAGGTGTGTTGTATTCAATCACAATCACATCACCCATCTAGCCCAAGACAGGACCACAATAGCTAGCCAGTTGGAGGGCAGAATGACCAGAATGTTTAACCACTGAATCATAGATGGGCCCCTCCTCCATTACCTAATCCCTTAACAAACTCCTCCTGTTTTTTAATATTAATGATATTCCTCTATTCTATGTAAATTTCTGTCATGTAATTGTATTTTTACCCTATAAAAATCCTTTCTGCTTTCTCAATAAATGCCTATACTTGGATTAGATGTGTTCTGACTGAATTCTTTGAGACAGTTCCACCACAACACATAACAAAACTCCAACAGTTTTTGGGTGGGCAGAGCCCCCACTGCAACAATTTTTGGTGTCCCTGGGTTTAAATCACAACAAACTGCCACAAAGGAAAGTAGACAAAGCCAAGAAAATAATATATGTAATGTCTACAACCATTTAAATGAAAAGAGCAACTATCTCATGTTTTCAGGCAACACATAATTTTCTGTAAGTAATAAGGACCTTTGGAATATTTATTATGTTGATAATTCATCACATTTTTTTCTCATTTCTGTCCTGAAACTTAACAGAGATAAGACAAATCTATAAAAAGAGCTATATAGACATCTAGATCTCACTATAAAACAACTAATAATATTTTGAATCTCATGTTAGTTTTAAAAAGAACAGTAACCTAACCAAATATAAACAGTGAATGTTGTTCACATCTAAGTTTCCTATTATTTCTTCTTTATTTCAGTAGTTATAGATAGACAAAAACCAAGGCAGTGATGAGGAAGATGGGAGATGGGACACAGATGGTAAGAATTGAGAATCAAGCGATTGACCACCCAGTCAGTGATAGAGACTGTTCCTTTAATTGAACCCTTGTCTAGCTGTAACATGCACAAATCACATTATAGACTTGGTGTTAGGAAGGCTTGGGTTCAAATCCCACCTCTGGTACTTACTAGGTATGTGATCCTAGTTTTCTGTGGTCTAGTTCTGTCATCTCTAAAATGAGGGTATTGGTTTCAATAGCCCCTAAGATACTTTCCACCTTTAAACCTGTAATTTATGATGTAGAGAAACCAGACAGTAAACAACTTGAATGTTGTTTTAATACAGGAGGAAAAAAAATAAGATTATGAGGGAAGGAATTATGTGTGAGAAACATTTAACTTTATTTTTCTTTATAGAATGGATATGGACAAAAGTAATATAGAAGAAGCAGGATTATAAAAAGACATTAATGCTTTTAATGTTGTTGTTGAGTCATTTCAGTTATTTCTGATACTTTGTGACCCCATTTGGGGTTTTCTTGGCAGAAATACTGGAGTAGTTTACCATTTCCTTCTCCAGGTCATTTTAATGATAAAGAAACTGAGGCAAACAGGATTAAGTGACTTGCCCAGGGTCACACAGCTACTGAGGGTCTCAGGCTGGATTAAACTCAGGTCTTCCTGATTCGAGGCCCTGGTCCTCTATCCACTGTGCCACCTTTCACAAAGCCATACAAGTTAACTCTTCCCATTTCTGAATGGGATAGAATGCATCATGAAGAGCCTAACTCACTTCCTTGTAGTAAATTGAATATAATTTTGCTTTCTTTAAAGTTTGCTATTTCAGCAATTTTACCATTATAAAAGATGAACAGTTCTTTCTCAAAGTAGAACAGTAAGACCGCAAGTTGGGCTATTTCTTTAGAAAGTTTCTAGACTACACACTGTTAGTATATAAAGTTGTTGGAATGTTACTTTTTCTGTTCTCAGCTTTTTACCTGTTGCACGTTCTGGTTCGTCATTTTTCCTGAGGTGACAGTATTTACAAAGCATTGAACCATTTGGAGATCTCTAGTCCTAGTTCTGATGCTGAGTAACCCTTGGGTAAGACATTGAAATGCTTTGTCTCCCAACTTGCTTATTTGAAAAAAAAAAATGGAGCTTGATAACACCTGGCCATGTATCTCAAAACTCCAAGAGGTCAGCTTGCTGGTGACAAACTCCTCACTTAGTCCTTAGAATACAGACTCAGTCTGGTATTAAGACATACTGGAAGCATTTCCACCATGGCAGAACCTGTCCTAGCTCACTCTCTGTTTGCATAAGCTTTGAGAAACCAAGGTCACCTCCACACCATGATGAGATATCCAAGCAGGAGGATAAAATAAGGAAATAGATATAAAAGATTTTTGAGGAACATAAAGAACTATCAAAACATAAGGTATCTAAATAGAGAGCCACATGAGGTTTAAAAAAATACATGTAAGTAATAGATTGAAGGCACCACAGAAGATATATTTAGATGAAAGAGATGGGAGAGTCACTCTGTGAGAATGAGAACAACAAAAATGCTATGTGATACACTGGTACCCTTGAGCTAAAAAGGGAGGGGAGAAAGTCCCTTGACTTTCTGGGTAATATCTCTCTGAAGGCTTTCAAGTAAAAATTAAGATTTGCACATAGATAGAAGATACAGGGGCTTTAATTTGTATTATTGGAGGGAATACTTACAGATGAGATCATAGATTACTAAAAGTATCAAAGAAGGGATGGCCAGGTAGCACAGGAGTAAGAGCACCAGCCCCAGTGTTGGAATGCCCTGGGGATCAAATCTGGGCTCGGATACTTAGCACCACACTCAGAAATAACTGGCCTTGTAACCTTGAGCAAGTTACTTAACCCCAACTGCTAAAATAAATAAACAAACAAATAAAAGTATCAAAGAAACTCCACCAGGATACCAATTGTAAGAAAGTACCCCTGTCATAGGAAAGTCTAGCCCTCACTTTCAGTTGTTCAATTGTGTCTGATTCTTCATGACCCTGTGGACCACACTGTCATTGGGGTTTTCTGGACAAGGTACTGGAAAGGTTTGCTATTTTCTTCTCCAGTGGATTAAGGCAAACAGGTTAAATGAATTGTCCAAGGTCAAAAAGCTAGTAAATATCTGAGGCCAAATTTGAATTCATGTGTTCCTGACTCTTGGCTTAGCTCTCTATCCACTGAGCTACCTAGCTGTCCCTTTTTAGTACACATAACAAATTTCAAGATCAATTGCTAATGAAGGCTAATGAAGACCTTTATGAGAAAGAAAATGTTTATTTATATTCATTATTTGGGTTTCAAAATGGAATGAGAGCCTGGAGGTATGTCTAACCAATCCAAGATTTTTAAAAAATAGGAAGTACTATCCCATGCTGGAAACAGCCTCAATTTAATACCAACCATTGCAGCTCAATCTGTAAGGACTCTTAGAGATTTTTTAAAAATAGAAGTAAAGGGGCGGCCAGGTAGCACAGTGAGTAAGAGCACCGGCTCCAGTGTCAGGATGACCTGGGGACTGAATCCCGGGCTCAGACACTTAGCACCCACCCAGAAACACCTGGCCATGTAACCTTGAGCAAGTTACTTAACCCCAATTGCTTTAAAAAAAATTTAAAAAATAGAAATAAAACCAAACAAAGTCACTTTTATTTATTTTCTTCTTCTGGAGATTGTGTATGTCAAATGTAATCATTTCTAAGATAAGGAAGCATTCTAGGCACCTTTGTTGCTTATGGGTTTGTATAGCAGCTAATTTCAGAAGTTTGGAGTTAAATTTGCTGGGGCACATCCCTTCTGGTCAGTACCAGTCAGTGTCGAAGAGTGCTGTTAAGAAACTAGCATAGCATTTCAAAAGACTACTTCTAAAGCCCTGCAAGATGGAGGTCAAATTTTGTATTGATAAGTTCTAGGTCACTGAACTATAGAGAAAACAGACCTCCTGGTGCCTCTTTTATAAAATCTTCACTGATTCTGTTCTAAATACTGAGAGCCTGGGGCAAGGGGAGGGAGGTTGTCCCTTTTTCAGAGAGCTATTAAAGGGGAAAAACTCTTATTTTTACAAGTTACATCATAGAACAAATAGGTAAAACTATGAAACCTACCTTTTTTCCCCCATTGAAGCAAGCTAATATTCTGAGAGATTAGTAGGCAGAATACAGGAGTGTTTCTGGGGGGAATAAGACAATATTGGGGTGCACTGATATTCATTGACAGAAAGAGAAAGATAAATCTATTTGTGTAGATTTAATGGTCATTTATTTATAGGAAACATAACATAGAGATGGATTGCTACACTTGAAGTCAGGGAACCTGGGTTCAAAACTGAACACTAAGACTTAGTACTGGTTGTTTGTCCTTAGACAAGTCATTTAATTTTATTGTTTCAATTTCTTCATCTGTAAAACAGGGATGATAATACCTGTAGGGCCTACCTTACAGAATATGTGTGAATCTTAAATAATATTATATTTGTAAAATGCCTTACAGACCTTAACGCAAAATATAAATGACAGTCATTATTGTTATTCTTTGAATTTCCTTCCATTTGCTACTATCTCATTTAAAAGTTGTTAAAGGGGCCCTTAAGGGCAAAAAAAAAATCAATATATTTCATGTGATGAATGATTTGGGAGTTGGAGACTTGACCTGGTATATTACTCATAACTTGGCAACATTAGAACTATCTGGGTTGGTTTAATGAACTCCAACTTTGAATGTACAGAACTTTTTTTCCTTAATGGAATTTAACCCTGTGAAGCTTATAATATATCACATTTCTATTTCTAGAAATGCTCAGTAGCATATGTTGCTTTGACTATACAGTGTATATTTGCTGCTAACAAGCTAGCACAGCCATTTTGGATGCTACTGACTGATCTTTTACAATATTCTGGTAAATGTCTACTTAAAATGGCAGTGAACATCTCTGACCATATCCCAACATCAAGCATGAAAACACAGAATGTACCAAGTTGGTTGATTTTGTATATTTGCCAGGATACACACAATAATACACACATGCATATATAATATACACACATTTATATATACACATTCAAACAACACATACATGCAAACACACATATACATTCAGGTCTGAGGGACAGGAGTCTGGCCATATGATTTCATCTTCATCATCACCATCCATCACCACATTTTCCCCAATTTGCTTATTCCTCTTTGTAATTTATGGTCTTGATTTCCTAGGAACATTTCACAGTTAAGTGATTTGCCCATGCTTGCATAGCTAATGCATCAAAAGTTGTATTGTAAGCTATGTACTTTCTGATTCAAAGGTCAGCTACCTAGCCACTCTGCCAGGTACCCTGTTTTTTTTTTCTGAGAATTCTCATAGGCTAATCTCTAATTCTCTAATGCTAGTCTAGTATATATCCCTGATTAGTTATGGAGTTCTAAGAGGATTACAACATAAAATCATAGGCATGCATAAAACATGGATTCTGTATGCTGACATACTCTGAGAAAGCATTCCCATTGTCCACTACCTTGGGAAAGACCAATAGAAAATCTCACCCAGGGTGAGGCTGGCATTCTTTGAATGATTATGCACACACACACACACACACACACACACACACATATACTCAATTGCAAAAGTTTGGAAACTTTGTCATGTGCATATCAGCTCTAATAATACCTTCTTTCCCTCAAACTTGTTAACTAAATAAAGGTGATATTTTGGCTAACCAGGTTGATCTTGAATTTTTTGAAGGAATGAAACATATTTCTAGAGAAACACTAGACATGATGTATTTGAAAAATTCATCCATTTGAAAAATGTCAGATCAACTCAATACATTGCATAGTTATATTTCCCATAATCTCCAGCTTCAGGTCAACCTTGGTAAAAGTATGTTTGTTTGTTTTCTGGTAAGCTAAAAAGACTTAAATAGGACACACAGTTTCCTTTAAAATCTCCAGGGGACTTTAAATGTCATGGATCTTATCCATAGGACATGGATACAGAAAGGATTAGTGTGATTTTGAGCAACTTTTAGAACTCTTCTTGTGGTAATGCCCTTCACCAAGGCAGAACAAACCCATCTATGATTTAGTAAATAAGATATAGGGCAGGTGTTTTTAACTGGGGGGGGTGGTGTCTGTGAAATTATTTTTATGTTATAATCATTTTGGTAATTCTACTTCAATGAAATCTTTTACTTTATAATCATATATATTTTATGCATTTAAAAAATTATTCTATTGGCCTTACCAGCCTTCCAAAGGGGTCCATCACACACACACAAACACACACACACACATGTTGAGGTTAAGAATTGATGACCTAGAGTGTTGTCTAAGGCACAGAGACATTAAATGACTTCCTCAGTAAGTGTCAGAGGTGGGAATTATCCCTCAGTCTTCCTCACTCCAAGTCCAGCATAACGGCCATCATTCTTTATTACCTCTAACTCTGGACATGAGGGAATTGAGGAGATTAAGACAGCAAATGGTTAATTGTGGGACTTGAGTGAACCACACCGACTTCATCTTGTGATTCAATTCTTCTCAATTATCTTTCTACTCAATTATGGGTGTAATTAAACTTCTATCTTCTGAGTAAACTTTGTTCAATTGTGTGAATTGGGAGAAAAACTTATTGCATTGTTTAAACATATCCTTTGATGGCTAGAAAGTTGGACCACCTGTATCTGCTTCTTAGAGACCCTTAACCAAAGACTTAGATTATGCTGATAATAAATGTGGTCAGAACCAAAGATTGGTGCAAGTTTTCTCATAGATGTACACCTCAAGCAATTCATATGTCTTATCTGAAAACTGGCTCCATGCTGATAAATCAGTTATTGTTTCCATGTTCCTTTGATTGTTTACAGATACTTGAGGTGAGTTGGACATATCTTTTTCTGAATTCAGAGAATTGCGATTGTTTGCTCTCCCTCTCCCGATTTAGAACATCACCAATCTTTCATCTAATTAGAAATTAGATTACTGGGCAGCCAGGTAGCTCAGCGAGTAAGAGCACTGGCCCCAGTGTTGGGATGACCTGGGGATGGAATCTGGGCCCAGATACTTAGCACCAAACCCAGAAATAACTTACTTAATCCCAATTGGTTAAAAAAAAAAGAAATTAGATTACTAAATCTTCTACTGTTTCCTTTTAATTAATTGGCATTATCTGATTGTTTTGAATGTATAAAAGTCTATCTACTGCTGTATTTGGGGTCCAGTCCTAAAAAGAGGAAGGAGCCTGGTCCCAATTTGTTAGGCAATTGTCATGCATTGCTTAATAAATCTATATGCTCAGAAGTTTGAACATTTGTTTCCTCTTTTGTTTCAACTTTCACCACCACAGGCTCTAGAGAATTCATTTTTATACCCCATGTTTAAGGCTTATATCATACCATACTTGCCTAAATAGAGTACACTTTTAATTCAGGATACTTCATTTTGTTGAGTTCCAAACCTATTTTGAGTAGTTACTGACCATAGAATTTACTAGATTTAAATTGGATGTAGACAAGTGATAGAAAATACTATCAGTTCACAAACTTGCTTTCACTTTGGATACAGCCTATTGAGCTAAATGACATTTAGTACCTCTGGGTCTCTATGGGAATGAATATTCCCAAATATAAGCAGCCAATGATTAACACATTGCATCATCCTGTCTCACCATACTTTTAATTGATTGTCATAGAGAATTCAGAATATCCAGTTACAGGAAACTTCCCTCTGTAATTCTTCACATGGGCTGCTTAACTGGCTTCAATGGAGAAGATTAAATGAGTTCAGTCTATGGTAGTGCCATTAAAACATGTATTAGGATTATTAGATGTACAGTTAACTATGAGAATGAATCAAACACACCCCCATAAGTCAGGTGAATATCACCTGTGCTGATTTCAAGAAAATACACATCATAATCAGACAGGTTGGAATTCTTTCCCATGGTGAGACTCTTGAGTAACAGATTTTCAGTTTGCCACCAGTAACATCCATATTAGGATTCTTGCAAATATTAGGATTTTTGCAAAGATAATTTGGTATTTTTTGTTTTAAAAGGAGGCCAGAAAAGCTTTATTTTATTTTATTTTATTTTATTTTTTAAGCAATCAGGGTTAAGTAACTTGCTCAAGGTTACACGGCTAGGTATTTCTGGGTGGATGCTAAGTGTCTGAGCCCGGATTTGATCCCCCAATGCCCCAGATCATCCTGACACTGGGGTTGGTGCTCTTACTCGCTGTGCTACCTGGCTGCCCCTAGGAAAGCTTTATTTTAAATCCTATCTTTCAAAGTGACATAACTAAGGGATTTTAGTAGGCAGCTAGGTAATGGAATGGATACAAGATAGGGTTTGCAATCAGGAAAATGAATTCAAATGCTATCTCATACATTTACTATATGAGCTTCAGAAAGCTGCTTAGTTAGCCTTGTTTCTTTATCAGGAAAATGGATAAAATAAATGACATCTTTATTACAGGGTATTTGTGAATATTAAATGGGTTAGCATATATAAAGTGGTTTGCAAATTGTAAAGTGATGTATGAATACTACAAATTAATAACAATTACTATTAATAGTAAGTGTCAAACTTACCTTTATCAAAATGCTATTTATTTTGAGGCAACATAAAAAAGCTTCAAGCTAACATTTTTAAATTGTAAAAGAATCTTTGGGTTAGATAATTTACTTCTATTTAATAAACTTCTTTTGAAAGTTGGGTGATTACTTATGATTTCCAGGAATGTAGAGTTTTGAATTAATAAGAAAGAAAGAATAAAGATTGAAACTCTGATTTCATTGATACAGGTAAGTCTTAGAGGAGATGATTTGCTGTACTGGTTATCTTCTCTGCAGGCTAGAGGCTTAGAGAGTTGCACATATCACTGAGAAGTGACTTAATTCCCTCAAGGTTACAAAAACAATATTTGACAGGTGAGGACCTTGAACCCAACTACTTCTGAATATGAGGGCAGCTATCTATTGCTGCCTATGGGAAAGAGAACTAGAAAGACATTGTCATCTTTTCCCCTTATTTCTAAAAAAATATATAGATTCATCATCAAGCATGTCATTGATATTATAATTAAGAAAAATTGGATGCTATCTGATTAAATGAAAAAAATGATTTATATGGATAAGTATGAACTTTGGTATAAAACATCTTGGGTTATTTTAATTTCTTTATCTCTTCTCATATTACTTCTAAGTAATTATCATTTTATTTCCATTTTGTTCTACATGTTGGGAATACATTACAAGATGAAAATCTTTTTCACAGATATTTTTTTGTGTAGACTGATAAGCTGCAAAGACAAAATAGTCATCTTCATCATTTTTCTATTGTCTCCTGGGAGGCAATGTTAGAATTGGAAGTAAGAAGACATATGTTTTTATCCATACCTCTTGTCCTTAATCATTATGTGACTTTGGGCAAAACACATGACCTTTGTGAATCTCAGTTTCCTGAGATGGTCCCTCTCTCACAAGGGACTAAAAACCTCAAAATGAATCCTATATATAAAGCACACTTTGAAGTATTCTATGAATGACAAGATAAGACTGGGAACCAGCCTTGTGGAGTCAGTGCAATTACTGCCTCTGACACATATTGACTATGTAACCCTAGACCTCTAAGACTTTAAGTTGCAGAGAAGATACCGACCAAAATTAGTAAAAGAGGTTCCCTCACCCAGAAGTTCTTTACACAGAGATGTCAAATGTGCAAGCCTACATTGCCCACAACACTCTTGAGAACTAAAAATATAATTGAGAAATATTTAACAAAATAAATTAAAAAACAGAAAATAAATAACAATAATATGTGGTTTTCTAAGTCAATATGTGGTTCACAGAGATTGTTTTACATGGTCTAGTGGCCTCCATTTCTATTTGAATTTTATACCATTGCTCTATACTAATGCAACCATAGGTGCAGTCAGTAATAGGAATATAGATATTGTTAAAAAATGATCACTTATTAAATAGTGATTGTTATTGTTTCCTAGACTGTGGCAACACACCTCATTATGACATAGATTTTTGCCAATTATGTAGGTGATTTGATGTATATCAACAGGAACATCCATGAGGAGAGATTCAAAAGGATCCATTCTAGACTATGAATTACCTGGTATTAGTGTGGCACAGCAGATCAAGTCCTGAATTTGGAGTCAGGAAGACTGGTACTCAAATCCTAACTTATATTGGCTAGGTGGCCAAGGGCAAGTCACATAATCTCTCTGATATAAAAGTGGGTAATATACAAAGTTATTGTGAAGATAAAATGAAGTAACCTACCTATCCATCTAAACATACATGTAAAATTCTTTATAGACCTTAAAGTTCCAAAAAAAGTTACTTATTATTAAATATCCATTTCCATCAGCTCAGATTTCAGAAATGTCAAATCATTCTCTATAAAGTGAATTCCCTTGGTTAAGAATTTGAGAGTACCAAGTTTTCGAGTAAGTTTTTTATCTCGGATACTAACATTATAATCATTCATAGAGAAAAATGAATTTCTATTTGTGTTTAATACAAATCAGACAAAACCTCATGTTATCCCCACTCAGTGTAATGATGAAGTCTTAAACTGAGATCCTAAAGTGCTTTAAGATCTGTGCACCTGGCAAATAAACTGCAATCATCTTGGGGTTGAATGTACCACATGATAGCAATTCTGGAAAAGGAAATGAAGAATCACATATCTAATTGAAGCCACCCACTTAGAAAACTTGTTTCAGACGTTGATGCAGCTTTCTTCTTTCCTCATACAAAGGTTTGCTTTCCCAAGTCATCCATATTTGATGATTTTTGGGGGGGCTAAATATAAATGCCTTGGTTGAAGAAGAAAATCTTCCAGTATTTTTCAAATCTTGCTACCAGAGTAACCCATACCATTAAGGATAAATCTTTTGAGAAAGAAGTCATTGATCTTCTTTTGTATAGAGGGAAAAAAGCTTTCAAATACACGTAATCAGAATTTCCCAAATCGAAAACTAGAGAGCATTTACTGAAATTTATGCTAGCTATGGATATAATCTTCATTAAGGCATGAAAAATAATTTGAATACAAGAAAAAGATTTATAATAATTTCTGATGTTAAAATACCAGTAAATTATTATTTTGGCTGATGAAATTTGACTTTAGTTTGAGGTGTTAACTTTAAACATTAACATTTATGTTTTCAATACTTTGCATGACTGTCACTATTTATTAGTGCAAATATGTCATTTTGTTTCTCTGAATCTAGAATATTGTCATATATACACATATATGTATGTGTGTATTTATGTATGTGTGTGTACACATAGTTTTTAAATTACAAAACAAAAGACCCCACTAAATCCCTTATATCTGCCATTGACAATATATGTCAGTTTCACAAAACTGTATTTTTTTAAATGGGTAATGGTTATAGGGAGGCATGGTAGCTATTTTAAAGTATCTATAGGGCTGTCACCTAGAAAGATTGGACTTTTTCTGCTTAATCCCAGAAGGCAGAATTAGAAGTAATGTGTGGAAGTTGGAAGAGGATCCTTACAATTAGATTTATCACAAAGTGGAATAAATGCTTTGCCTTCAAAAGTAGCGGCTTCCACCAAAACATAGATTTTCCAATAAAGACTAAATTAATAAATAAAACCTATCAGATGTGTATTAACAGAGAGTCTTATTCAAATTATGAACTGGGTAAAATGGGCCCAGAGGTCTCTGCTAATACCAAATTTCTATGATTCTATGGTCTTCAGCTTTTTAGAATTATAATTGAAATATAATTATTCTGTCTGTTTGCATTAGTTGCAAGTTATGAGTTTTAGCATAAGAAAATAGCACTGAAGTTTTTTTTTCTCTTGAGAGGGGTAAATTCACTTAAGAAGGATAATGGGTTGTGTAAGATAAGCAGATGATACTGTACTCCCCCATTCTCTATTGGATACCTATATAATTGAAAGCCCAGGTAATAAGCAAGACTTCATTTTTTGATTTGTTGTAGAGACCAACTGCATGTCTTCCCAAAGCTCACATTATTTTTCTTGAGAATACTTTGAGAAATCTATATTCACAATGCTGCTATGATCCTCCTGCAGAATAAGAATCTGGGTATGTGTACTTACCATCTTGCTCCTGCTGTGTTAACAGTCAATTAAGGGGTAAACTATTTGACCATAAAGTGTAAACTTTCCTGGTTGCCTGAGATATGGGAAGATTAATTTCGATATATAACTTGGGGACTCAGCAGATTCTGCAGACAACTGCAATGAATGGCAGACAATAAATGTTGCATCAAACAAACTAGTCTGGGCTACTTTTGTGATTTTTAGTTGTTAATGATCCATTATACACAGGGAGGATAAAATTCCTGCTTTGAGATTGTCTTTTGTTTTATCTGTGTATATCAAGTATTCCTCCAGTAGAATGTAAGCTCCTTGAGGGCAGGGGTGGTTTTTCATTTTTGCTTTTATATCCCTAGCACAATGCCTTGCATGTGCTACATAATTAGGCGATATTTCTTGAATTCATTTGAATTGAAGTGAATTAATGGAAAAGGACTTTTTTTTCCCCATTATCTTTTTGAGATTTACAATGCTTACAGAAAGGGACCAAGTTGAGAACATATTCCCTTCTTGACTGTACTTCCAAACCCATCCATAGTCACCACTGAGATTCAGCTTCAATGTATTTTATAAAAAATAGTACTTAGTTTACTTTCACAGAAGTGAAGAAATACAATTGCACAATGGTGGTTACAATGGTAGAAATACATATTGCCAGTAAAATGTTAGCAAGAGGTTTAAAAATGTACTTTACAGCACCGCATCAGAGAATTAGGTAACAGCAAAATGATGGATATTAATTTTTCCAAGTGAACCAGATCATTGATTTTTTTTGTCTTTTAGGAAATAAATGGTGGGGGGAGTACTCTTTTCAGTTCCAATTACTACCAAAATATTTCCTGATGTGGAGCAACAAGGACAGATTAAAAAAAGGACAGAAGATAAAAAAAGACATTCATGCATTTAAGCCACCATTAGTCTCCGACTCAAATATAAGGCAGATCATTAATCTTTTGAAAACTATTCCTTTAGTCACTCAAACTCTCTTTAGTGCTTTTCACACAAGGTCATGATAGGCCTTGCAGATCCAATAATTAAGATGCATTTCCAATGGGTCATCCTAGGACAGTCTCGGGTTTTGTTTTGTTTTGTTTTCTGTTGTTGTTATTTTGACACACTCTATAGTATAAAATGCTTTTTGGCAAATGATGAAAAAAAACACATACTACAGAAAAAAGTGAGATGCTTTAGAGTTTATCACAAATGACACTAAGATAATTGGAAAAATAAAAAAAAAAATAAAATTAAAATAAAGCAACACTTATGTGTCATCCTCAGTCTTAATGATGTGGAAAAGAGTGACATTGAACAGGACCTGATGTCCATTGTTCCAGGCATATAGAGCTCTATCTCTTGCATTGTAGTCAAGCATGGATATGTGAAAGTATTGATTATGGAAGGGGATGTCTGTGTACTCATATGTGGAGGTTTTGGTGGAGTAAGAGTAATAAACCTTGGCTCCCGTTAAATGGGAATTGGTGACATATAAGGTCCCACAGATCATGAAGGATTCTCCAGCACTCCTCTTGGGATAGCCAGTACTCCAGCTCTTCATCACCTCCAAGGTATCTTGGTTAAGCTGGCTAATGACAATGTTGCCCGCATTCTGGTTGGTCGCATATACTGCCCACAGTCCAATCTCGTCAGCCATCAGATCGATGTCAGAGAAGCCGCCCCATGTGTAGGGGTAGACATTATGAAAGCCAGCATACTCCAGGCTTCGTTGGGCCAGTACTCTCCCAGTGTCAAAGCTGTACTTGATGATGATATTACTCTGATACTTGTTAAAATAGAGGGAGCCATTGTAGACAACATGGTTAGTCCCTGCCCATTTGAAAGGGAGGTTATATGTCCTAGATTCAGCTCCACTGACAAAGTCTGCAATTGATTTATATTCACGGACAATCTTATTGTTAGTGTAACTATCCATGTACCAGACCTGGAAAGAATAAAAAAAATCAACTCAACTTATTTGTATAACCATCAGAGAATCTAAAAACATGAAAACCAGTAGATATTAATACAGATTAATATGTATATCTGAACATTTTGAAAACCAAATTATTGTCCTGCCTTAATCTACTATTTTATCTTCCCCCAGTAGAATATATGCTCTCCAAGGGCAGGAAGTATCTTGATTTAGTGTATTCATAATATCTAGCCTTGATATCTAGACAGTAGATGCTTAATAGAATTTTTCAAAATAATTCATTTCAATTATTGCATTATAAGAAGGATCTGAGACATATTATACCTTATTAGATAGCATCAGAGTCAGGAAGACTTGGAATCAAGTCCTGCCTATGACACATTTTGGCACTGTGATCCTGGGTAAGTCATATGACCTTTTAGTATCTGTCAATTCTCTTAGGAAATATAATCTGCACTGATATGGAGAATTGCTTCATTGTTTTTCATTAAGCCAATTAAATCCCAATTTTTGACCGTCTTCCAAAAAAATAAAATTAAAAGAAGTGTCTAAAGTATTTATAGACATCTTTACTATCCCTGTATTGCGAGGGGGAGACACCAAGTATTGGGAAGGGGAACAAGCATTTATTAAGCACCTACCATTTGCCAGAGACTGTTCCAATTGTTTTTACAAATACCTCATTTGATATGGATACTGAATAATTGAATTGATTGGTTAATAGTAAAATTGTCGGGGCGGCCAGGTAGCACAGCGAGTAAGAGCACCGGCCCCAGTGTGGGGATGACCTGGGGGATTGAATCTGGGCTCAGAGACTTAGCATCCACCCAGAAATACCTGGCTATGTAACCTTGAGCAAGTTACTTAACCCCAATTGCTTTATAAAAAATAGAAAATTTTCTCTCCTTTTTTATTGCCATTTCACATAGCTCACTGTACTGATCTTATGATAGTACATTAGGACTGGAAAGGACCCCAACGGTCATATAGTCTAGCCTAGGGGTGGGGAACCTGTGGTTTTGATACCACATGTGGTCTTCTAGGTCCTTGGGTATGGTCTTTTGGCTTCTTCCAAATTTTATAAAACAAATACTTTTTATTAAGGGGATTTGTGCTGTGAAGTTTGGATTTAGTCAAAGGGCTATACTTGAGGACCTAGTGGGCCACATGTAGCCTTGAGACTGCAGGTTCCCAATCCCTGGTCTAGCCCCTTTATTTTCTAGATAAGGAATGTGAGGTCTTGGGGATTGGTTTGTCTATAGTCACAAAAGCAATACCTGGAAGCGACATAACTTGAACCCAGGCCCTCTGACTCATAGACTTTCATATAAAATTATATCCAAAATATCTGAGGTGATCATTTTCACCTGCATAACTGAAATGTATTGACATAGTTACTAATGATTATGGGGGAAATTGCCTTGATTGACTTATATTTATTTATATATTTATATATACATATCCTTATCTTTATATATATATGTATATATATATATCTTATATATACATATCCTACATTTTTAAAAATGTAGATTCTTGCTACATTTTTAAAGAAAGAATCTACATTTTTAAAGAAAATTCTAAGATTTCATGGTCTAAGGCCTATTTTTCAGGTATCTTGTTTGCCTTTGGTTTATGCATACATTGAAGCATCCTTCTAACACTAATTTTATGGTTCATGGGATGAGTTTGTAATGAGAAAATGTCTCATAATGATTTTTTCCCCTTTTACTTCAGTAACCAAAACACCTTAGATTGGGTCCCCAAAGGGTGAAATTATACTGAATTTGAAAATCCAGATAACATTTTTCCAGAGTTCCAGTGTAGTAGTTTGTTATAAGAATGTAAATTTTTAAGATCTACCCTGCTCTTAGGTTTAGTGCACCTGGAGCCTGTGGTGGGAGGCTTGTTTTTCAGGAAAGCCCACACCTTGGTGCTTTGTGATTGGGCAGTGGGTCAAGATGGTTGTTACATTCTCTGAACCAGGAGAAGGCTATATAATCCCTGATGTGAGACTTTGTTTTGGGGCTCACTTTGAGAAGTGTTGTGTGACTTGACCAGATGAGACTTTGGGCAGCTGCTGAGAACCCCCTGGCTTTGAAAAACCCAGATGTTGATGCTTCCCTCCCTGGTAACTGTGATTTGGTATGGATGTAATGGTTGGACAGTTAGACGCCTGTCTGCTTGAAATGTTTCTGTCTGTATACTCTGAAGTTTGGGGTGCTAACCTTTCCCCCCTGAGCTAGGTAAATGATATGTTTGATTGATTAAAGCAAGATTGTTAACTCATTTTGAGTTGCTTTCCTTTAGAAAAGCAGATCTAAGAACCTGTGTTGGCAGCCACCCTGGGGATGCTGGGGTGCTTGCTGCTGCATAGTTTACTATTCCCAATTCATGAAAATATCAGAGGGAAGAACAAGGTCTTCAACAAAGCTGAACTTAATAATACCTCAAGTCTTCCCCGGAACATTTCATCTGAAGTCCTATCATAGCTTTAACACCTTAGAGGTAAGCTAGTCCCACCCTCTCATTTTATAGGTGAGCAAACATAGGTCTATTGCTCTTGAATGACTTGGTCAATGCCATTCAGATAATGAGTGACAGAGTCAGTATTCAAACCCAGATGATCTGATTCTACCTTTATCACTCTTCACCATATCCCTTTTTCTCACTTGCTGACTTGCTGGTTATCTATTGTCTTGTCATTTCTTCACTGTGTAAGTTCATAGGAACTTGTAGAATTGTATAAGAGATGTAGAGCTAGAAGAAACCTTAGAAATCATCCAGTCCAACATCCTCATTTTACAGATAGGGAAACTGAGGTCCCAAATGACTTGTCAAAAGCTAGTGGAGAGCCAAGTTTTGAACTTAGATTCTGACTCTATCTTACTTTCCACTGCATTAGGCAATTTCTCCTTCAATGAATACATTTTAGAAATATAAATAATCTATATAATTTTAATGAACTGTTTCCCAGGATTGTTCATGCAAATAAGACTAATGAAAACTAGGTTCAATGAGGTTGAAGATTTGTAGGGAGGAATACTGTACCATAGTAATTTTGACATTCTCCTTTGGAGTGGCTAGTATCATGATTTAAGCTAAATATGCAAAAGAAGCAATGTATTTCTAAGATGAACTTTATACCCCAGAAGAAAGTTTATATCTTTGTAATGCTAAAGTGTAAAGAAAACATCAAAGACAGGCAAAGGTATTAGGGCAACAACATACTCGGTTATTTTTTTCTGATGCTAAAGGATCTGTCATCCAAGCTCCAAATCGGGTTCCAGATGTCTTGACTGTAATAGGACCTGTGATTTTCATCAACTTGCCACATGCTGAAATTAGAAGAAACATAAATATATTTCATGGACACAGCCAACAATTCACACTCACACACAGAGTAGAAACAAAAGGAAACTGTCCAGATTACAATCATGAGTTTTTCATAGAAATATCATGCATGGCAAACACATGGAACTTTGAATTTACATGTTGCTATTTTAATCTTTGGGCATTTATATTTTCATTGCTCGAGGGGTTATAAAGTTGACTTTAGGCTGAAAAAACTTGAAAGTAATTTGTTGTACTTTCTGGGCAAATAAAAAAGGAGACTCATGCCAGCTCAGTAGCTGTCTCTTCTGATGGCCTTGATTCAAAAAATACTTTTCATTAGCAAGCAATTCTTTCCCATTCTTTGCCATCCAATTAATCACTTATCACCACTGAAAAAGATAAAAAAAAAGTCCTCAGTGATTCTGTGATTTTTAATTTAGCAAATATGTATTTCCTGAGAAGGATATCCCTGAAATAGAATTCTATGCAATTTCCCTTCTAGAGTACCTGAAACATATGTTAGATTTTTGCAGCATAAAGAATTCTAAATAGAATAGTACAGAATAAGCAAGAAAACCGTCAAAGTCTTAAACCTGTGGCTTTATAGAGTGCAAAACAGTGTATGAGTTTGCCAGGAGATGCTGAAGGGTGGAAATGTAATGACTTGGCTGGTACTATGTTGTATCATCCTGGAAAAAGTTCAAGGAAAAAAAATCCTTCAAAAATACTGAGGTCTAAGGAAACAATAACAATAACAACAAAAACAGAAACAACAGAATCTGAAGTGTTTATTGTCAGACTAAAGAAGTGATTTTAAATAAAATATGTATAGTGAATATATTTATAACCAGTAGTATGTGGCAGTAAATGTAGACTTTCATCTCTTAGGCAATTTAAGGTATCTCATTTCTCTTTTATTCTCCTAGATCATCGTCTGCATTTGGTCTCTTTATTGCTTTCTTGTTCTCCTCTCCTTTCATCAAAGAATGTTGCTTTCTTGTTCATTACTACAGTCAAAAGCTTAAATATTTCTCACAATTTGAGAAGTGAAGTGATCAGATTCTAATAACAGAGGAGGGGAACTGGTTTACTTAGCATAATATGCATCATATTGTGGAATTTTTCTTCATTCTTTTTTTCTCAAAAGAAATCAGTTTATTACTGGGAGAATCTGAACTTGTGAATTCTTTAGTGCTATGTAGAAGTGCTATAATTCACACACATACACATATAGAGCAGGAAGAAAGGAAAACATTTAGAAATAATCATAAGTTTTTCATAGTAATGGCATATAGCAAATGAACCAAATGTTGAAATGAGGAATTCAAAGTTCAGCAGTTTTGACCTTTGACATTTTTATTTTATTTGCCCAAGGGGTTACAAAGTTGACTTTAGATTGGTGTGGATTTTCCCCTCACTATTTTCCCCAAAGGATCAATTTCTAACTGGAAGAATCTTGAATTGTACATTTCTCAGTGCTATGTAGAAGCGTTATGTTTTTGACCCATTACTTCCATCATAATTGATCATATGGTCATTTTTAGAAACTCAAAATAATCAAATTTATCTTCTAAAATTACACATCATCCTAATGAAATAAACTACTTATGTTAGCATCTTTTAAAACTATTTTTCCTAGTTTCCTTGAACCTGATGTACTAGTTGAGAGATTCTATGAGAAATGACCATTTCTTCCTTAGAATTCTCCTAACACTTTGCATTTTTCTTAACATTTATTGTCAACACCAACTGAGACTTCTTGGCAGATCATTGCTGAGTAGGCAAAGGCCTGAAATAGCTGGTTGCCCACAAGACAAGATGATTGTCTAAATTGTTAACTGTAGCTGCCAATTCTGTAAAACACCTACAAGTCCTACTGATTTCTTATGTTTATATAACTGGGTGATACTTGCTTGGCTAATCTCACTATGTTACCTTCCCAATACACACACACACACACACACACACGCATGCATGCACAGGCACACACACACCACTACTATTGATAAATCTTATACACACAAGTCGATGCTTTTTTTTTCTGCATCCCAATTTCACCCAGGTTTTCCTCCCTGTCACCAAGGCCTGATTTCCTGACCAAGATCTGGCTCCACAGCATTAGGCAACTGAAATCACTTTATGATCATTAAAAGAGGTTATGCTGATCTAAATTTTTACACCTATAAATTTTTTTCTATCTGAATTATTTGTGCACATATTTGATTTCCTTGAGAAAGCATGTATTGCATATTTTTGTATCTTTCTGGATGCCTCAGTACTGTGCATTTCCCATAGTAGCTAATAAATGTTGAATTAAGTTGAATAAGTATGGATTATGAACTTGAGCTATATTAATAATGATAACAATAGCTGGTATTTATGTAGGGCTTTGAGGTTTGCAAGGTGCTTCATATACATTATCTCCTTTGCACCGCTATGACAATGCTGTGAGGGAGGTTGTTATTACTCTCAGTAAAATCTGTTACATTTTTCAATTAAAAGTCTTTTTCCTTCTCTCTTTTTTCTTCTTTCTACATGTTTCTCCTGAAGGTTTTATATGAGTGAATTTCTTTGTAGTTTTTAATAGATAAAACATAAATATTAGAATGGAATTCTGAGAAGCTACCAATGTTTTACTCACATATTTAATCACTGAATAAAGGATTTGCCTTCTCATTGTATAGAAAATACGTATTTGTTTTTTAACTAATGAGCCAGAAGCCAACAGCCCTTTGGTTTGTTCTGTTCTATTTAAAGCATCCAAACTACCTGAAATTCTTCAGGATCCATGTCCCAGATGGAGACAGAGCCAAAATCAGAATATCCTCAGTCATTGCTGTAGTGGAGGATTTTTGGAAATGTGAATCAGATAAGATCCAGGCAATGAATACTGTTCCCATGGATCATGACTATTCCAGCTTCCCTCTGGGGATTTTAAAATGATTTTCTCATTGGAAAGCAATTCTTAGCATGCAATAACTTGAAATGCTTTCTAAAAAGTCATTACATTGACCTCACGTGGAGGCTATGTCTCCCAATCCAGACAAATTGAAGTCAAAATCTGTTTCAATTATCTAGATAATCCAGGGACATAAAACACCATCCCTTAAAATATCAAAATAATTGGGTTAATGTGAACTGCCTGTCTGTGGTCAAATCAGATAGTGACTGTAATATTCACGTGGGGAGAGGGAGCAAGGAAGATACTTCCAATGGTGTCTATCCCCTGCTGGAAGCTTGTCTTCAGTCTAGTTAAGTAAAAAATCATAGAACACTCCTTTAATTTACAATCCTTTACTGGTTTTTGAAAATGATTTTAGGTTTGATAATTATAGATGACAAAGCTGCTTTGGCTATTGCCCATATCACCTTACTATACTTCACTTCCTTTTTCAAGAATCTAAAACACACAACCCTCTTCCTTTAGCAAACAGATCCAAAGGGTCTCCAGGTCTATAGACGGTCATTTCTTTTACATTAAAAGACAATGGCAATGATGAAGACAACAATGAGGTTCAGTGATCATCACCCTCCAAACTTTTATTGAAGAATCAACTTCATGATATGCAGGGGCAAGGATTTTGAGTATCTATAAGACTCTTTCCTTTCTTGATTCTGAAACATGATTCCTAGCCTAGATTTTTATGTCTTTCCCTGACTGCTTTCACAACGAAGTCATCAAGTATTAAAGTATATGTTGACAATAAAGAGGACCTTTCCAAGATCTTCATGGAATATTGCTGCTTCTTCCTCTTCTCTTATTTTTCTTTTTTTGGAGGGAGAAGCCAGGACAATTGGGGTTAAGTGACTTGCCCAAGGTCACACGGCCAGTAAGTGTTAAGTGTCTGAGGCCAGATTTGAACTCAAGTCCTCCTGACTCCAGGGCCACTGGTCTATTCACTGTGCCACCTTGCTGCCCCCTTCCTCTTCTCAATAGATACTTGTATATTAAACCACAATTACCTTCAAGGTTGCTTTTATTCATAATACACATTGCAAAATGAGATGAATAAAAGTTTCATGACATGATTCTCCTTATTCCCTTTGGGCACATGTGTTACAGTGGAAATAGAACTGGCAGGGAGCTCTGGAAGCTGGTTCAAATCTTCCTACTGATCCTTATTGTTACCTAGGTAACTTTAGGAGAGTCACTTATATTCTCTAGACCTCAGTTTTCTTACCTAGAAAATGAAAGGTTGAATTAGATGGCTTCAGAGATCCCTTCCTACTCCAAATCTTTGCTATTTCTCCTGCGACTCTTTTACTTTCCTCTCAGAGGAAAACTTGAGAATCAGTCTTCTATTTAGTATCAACTTTTTTTGAAACTTTTCTTCTTCATTTATGACAAGAAAGGGTGTAGTTCTGTTCTGACATTGATGTGTAAAATCACTGCCCATTGGAAAACATGCCAATATAAGTAAAAAAACTGTGTGATTTTGTGTGTATCCTCTGCCCTCTTTGTGCCATTCCAGCACTGCCATTATAGGAGCAAGAGTTGGCTGCACAGATTTAAGAGTTATTTGATCATTTTGTTTGGTTCATGGATCATTACAAAATGTATCTCTTTATAATCAACATTCTGTTGATCAGCCTGCAACCCTTACCTAGGCAGGTCCTTAGACTACAAAAATCTGTCACTGGGCCCATACCCAAAACCTATTAACATGGTAGACAGAACATATTAGAGCCTCTGCACCATTGACACAGGTTTCAAGGTCCTTGGATCATCTTCCTATCATAATGAAAAATTAGAATAATGTTTCTGTCAAGAACTCTGCACATAATTATATGTTTTGGAGAGAGAATGATTTAGTGGGCATAAGGAAGTTGTTGATTAGGGAACTCTTTCTCCCAATGCAGCTAGATACCTTCTTTGCAATTTCTGGTCTTAGAGAGTTGGTCAGAGCACTATGCATTTTAATAGTTTTTCCAGGGTCATATCACCAACATGTGACATGTGCAATGCTTGAGCTCAGATCTTCCTTACTCTGAGGTTGGCTCTCTTTCCCAATACAAATCTATTTCTTGTGATGGATGTTTAACAGATGTTTATACAAGCTGAAATTTAAAGGAATGAAGAACCGCGGTACACAGACCCCCAGCTAAGGCAATCTGTGATTAGATTTTAAACTCAGTTGTTGTTCAGTTATTTCAGTAATTTCTGACTTTTTGTGACATCGTTTGGAATTTTTTCATCAAAGATACTGGAGTGGCTTGAGAGACAAATGTTCCTACAAAGGTGGATGGCCAAAACCTGAAGTTTTTGTTGCTTCATTGCTTTCCTTCTGAGTCACCCATTTGATATGAAATGAATAAAAATATTAGCATCTTCTAAGACATTAGAATTGTATAAATTTGGTATACAGAGAAACCATATAGACAAGTATAGATGCTGACAGTTTATTTTTTGTTTGTTTGTTTGTTTTTGCTTTTTGGGGGGCAATTGGGGTTAAGTGACTTGCCCAAGGTCACATGGCTATTTTTTGTGTTAAGTGTCTGAGGCCAGATTTGAACTCAGGTCCTTCTGACTCCAGGGCTGGTGCTCTATTCACCACACCATCTAGTCACTCCTAACCAGTTTATTTCCTACTTGATTGTTTAGTATTTAAAATATAAGATCTGATGTAAGAGGCTTGTCAATCAGTTGTTTAGAAGCAAACATGAAGGTCAAATATAATGGTAAGTTGCTGGATCAGTCAAACAAATCAACCATCTGTTCCTTTTCTTTTTTTTTTAAACATACAATTATATCAAAATACTTTTAAATATTCACAAAATAATAAAAAAAATCTCAGGATCTCAGAGTTATAAGAAGACTTAGAGGAAATATAGTGCCAATGTGTCCAAGAATAATCCCCTCTACAATATTTCTAAGAGGACATTCCATTTCCAGTTGAAGAAATTCAGTAAATGGGAATTTATTGCCTCCTACAATAGCTCATCCTAATTTGGGGCTGTACTTATTATCAGGAAGGGATATTTTTTTTTTAACATATTGATATAAAGTTTAAATTTGCTTCTTTTCCACTTCCACCCTTTGGTGCTAGATCTGTCTTCTGGGAACATGCAGAAGAATAAGTCTAATCTCCCTTTCACAGATGTTGTCTGTAAGTGTTGAAGATACTTATCATGCCCCTCTACAAATATTATCTTTATCAACCTATAAATCTCTAGTTAATTCATCTAAACCTCACATGGCATAGTGGCCTGGGAAAGCTAAAATTCCTTCCATTTAAAACCCAAGCATATGTCATCCTCCTCCTCCTCCTCCTCCTCATAATCATCATTACGATCCTAATCATCGGTTGAGTACCTCTTCATTTTCAGATACTTATGGACATAATGGATACAGAGATGTCAAATTTCTTTTCTTAGAGGACTCACAAAACATATTACATTTATTTTCAAACAAAGCAGAGGCTGTGTCCAGTGAGTGACTCAGGGGTTTAGGGTCAGAGTGATCACATGATCTCTTGGGTAGAGCCTCACAGAAGATTTGAGGTCATATGAGAGATCCATAATGTACCTGGAACTTTAATGATATTAGATTTAGAGGTAGAAGAGGTCTTTGAGATTACCTAATCCAGTCAATTCACTTTATACATGAAAAAATGGAGACCTTAGAAACTTGTCTAAGGCCATACAGGTAATAAATAGCAGAACCAGGCTTTAGAACTGAGTTCTCTGATTCACATCCATTGCACCTAGTCATACAGTCCTGGAATAAAGAGCTGAGTAAGATGTTCACATTTCAATGTTTTTGCAAAACAAAAACTTTTGCCTTACATTGTTGGTTAAAAGAGGAACTCATTCTCATTTTCACACTTTATTTTGAGGATTTTCTGAATTTTTTCCTTTTGAATGTATTGGATAGCTCTGATCTTTTCCTTCTTTCTTTGATTCTTATATGTCTTACTTCTCCTGAGATTTCTAGGATCTCCTGATTAGAGTAGTTGGATTCAGTCTAATATCAGATATCTTGGCAAGACACACTGGGGCCCCATTGTAGGAAAGAAAAGATCAATGGCTATAAAAATAGAAGAGATAAAAAGCTCTTATTTCCAAAGTTCCTTACATTAAAAAATAGATTTGCACAGTTTTTTTTTATTACATTTGCTACTTGTTGCTTTGCTGACTTGGAAATGACAGTAATCTTTTTTTAAAAAAATAAGAGTATTGTTTTTCTTATCCACAAGGATAAGACCATTACCACAAATAATATTTAGATCATTTACTATATTTGATTAATGGCTACAAATAGAAACGACAGAGCCACAAATCAGACCAGTAAGCAGAAGGCTTTTTAAAATTTTTTCTCCATCATATAGTGATGTTCCTCTCTGATTTCTAAGTACTACTTATATCCCTATTAAATATTAATTTTCATAAACCTCTATGTAAATGGAAATACATATATATATCTGGGGACTCACTAGATGGCACCAAACCATTGCCCTAACACAGTACTATGAAGTGTAAGTTATTGAAGAAATTAAAAAAAGTGAAATAGAAAGCCTGAGTCACAGCTTTTAAACATACACACATGCACACATATACACACATCAGAAGAAGGGAAAAACCTAAATCATTGTATTTTAGCTAAATTCTAAAAATCATGTAATTATAATATTTGTTTGAAAAAAAAATTCACACTGTTGAATTAATCACCATTGCCTCTATAGTAGTAAAGTGGACATTTAAGGAGGGGTTAAAGGATTATAGTGGCAATGGATTTAGAGTTTTAAAGGACCTTAGATATTTCCTAGTCTTACTCTGTGGTTTTAAATGTGAGGGAAATGAATCCTGTGCATTTTAAGGTACTCATCTAAGGTGGCACAAGTAGAAAGAGATGGAGGTAGGAATTAAAGCCAGGTATTCTGCCTCCAAGTATATCATGCTTTACATTGCATTATGATGCCTCATTGCATTTTCTCTTTGGGGCCAGTAGGAAATAGTGTTGCTAGAGTATTTATTTTATGACTTTTCCCCAAATCTATATTTTCACAACAAAAACAAACTAGATGGTTATATTATTAACTAAATATCATTGATATTGATAGTATCTTAAATTTCTATGCGTGTTCCTCACAATTAGCATGTGAATTATATTGTACAAATATTATACTTATCTTTCATAAGAGGAAACTGAAGTTTAGAGCAATTAGTGACACAGCTAGTGGATTTGAACCCACATCTCTCCTTATTCCAAGTTCAGGGCTTTTGCCACTAACCTATGATGACTTTTAATTAAAAAAAAACTAAAACAAACAAAAAACTGATAGAATCCTGTCTTTTAAAGTTACTACTGGGGTGACCTTGGTCAAGTCATTTAACCTTTCTGAGCCTCAGTTTCCCCATCTATACAGTGAATGGGTTGGGTTAGATCAGTTCTAAATATGCCACCTCCTCTCCTCTGATACTGCCACTGCTTCGGTATAGTACTTATCATTTCATGCCTAGACTACTTCAATAGCCTGATGGTAGGTCTGTCTGCTTCAAGTTTCTCTCCACTTTGATCCATCTTCCCCAGAGAGATTTTCCAGGTCCTATCATGTCAAACACTCCCCCTACTCAATAAACTCCAGTGCCTTCAGGATCAAATACAAAATTCTGGTCAGCATTCAAAGCCCTAACAACCCAGTTCCTTCCTATCTTTCCAGTCTTATATTTTTTTCTCCATCATATATACTCTTTTATTCAATGAAACTGCTCTCCTAGCTGTTCATAAACAAGACACTTCACCTCTCAGGTCAGCACATTTTCTCTGACTGTCCTCCTTGCTTAGAATATTCTTTCTCCTCATCTCTGACTTGGTCTCCTTGAATTCCTTCAAGTTCTTGCTAAAATCCCTCTTTTACATAAACCTTTCCCAACTCCTCTTAATTCCAGTTTCTTTTCTCTCTCTTTCTTATTTGTTATTTTGTATATAACTTGTTTGTTGTCTCGCCCATTAGATTGTGTTGAGGATATGGACTGCCTTTTGCAGATATATCTATATCACATATTTCTCTCTCTCTCTATATGTGTACATGTATGTATATATGTGTACATGCATATGTATCCATATAAAATGCATGTGTGTATATTATATATCACACATATTACTATATTTGTGCATATTTATGTATGCATATATATACATATATATTCTCTCCAGTGTTTAGCACAATACCTGGTGCATAGTAGATACTTAATAAATGTTTATTTATTGACTATATACTAGCATCCTATGGTTTTAACAACATAAACTCTATGAGGACATTTTGTTGCACAGGTGCAAACTTTGTGAGGACATTTTGTTACACGGTACAAACTATGGGTGGAATAGATGATGGGTAGGAATGCAGATGCATTCCTTATACGTTCTTTCTTTGTGTTTCTGGGAGGTATCTGAGAGTAGAGTATTCCAGCTGGTATCTAACAAGTTAATTGGGTCTCTTTTGGTGGGTTGTATACTGAGTGTCAACGTGAGTGCAAAACGTTCATATTAGAAATTGTTCAAGTTATTCCTCACCACTGAGGTTGTGAATATGAGGAGAAAAAGCTAAAATCTCAATGTATTTTAAAAAAGGGACATTTCCCCATTCCTGGAAGGTATATATTTAGCTTCTTACTTTGTTATTTATACTCTCAGTATTATAATGTTTTCTCTTTTGGCAGGGAAGGGACTTATTTGGTTAGTGGTTATTGTGAAGATACATTCTAACACTAGTCTCCTGGGACATGCAAATTTGTATTTTAAATGAGTACAAATACCTGTTTGTATTTGACTGTGTTTTGTATAATTATAGCCAGTGGCTATGTTCCACCCTACAGGTGTGCCCTATACCTGGAAGGTGTTCAGTGTCTGCTTAGAACTGACATGCAGACTGTAAGTCATATAAAGAGAAATATTTGCATAGTTCTATTTCTCTTAATAAAGCAGATATGACTTGAATCAAATGCTAATGGACACCATTAACCTTATGACTATGTAATTATAAGATATAAAGATCCCACAGCAACACTGTCCCAAGAAAAGGAATATAAAATTCTTACCTTTTGCATTTAAAACCCTTCATGGCTTGGCCCACATTTACCTTTCTGACCTATTTCATAGTGTTCCCTTTCACACACTCTGCATTCCAGTCACTCAGGTAATGACTGCATAGATAGCTTTATGACTCTAATCACCATGCTTTTGCAGAAGCTAGCCCCCAAGTTTAGAACCTACTCTCTGTCTTCAGCTCTTAAAATCCTTAGTTTTCTTCAAAGCTCAGTTCAGATGTTAATTAGATCTTCCCTGATTTTTCCCAGTTGCTAGTATTCATTTATTACTTTGCATTTGCTATATGTGTACTTTACATTTTGTCAGGAAAAAACATATGGGCTGGTAACAAGTTATACTTGGATGCCTTACATATTTTACTGGTATCCTTGTAATGTCAAGACAACATAAGCGAGGACTTCAGCATGCTCTGTGACGACTTTGGGGGATATGGAAAAGAGTTCCACAGAATGGATAGATTATGATCATCATTAAAGGAAACTTTTACATCATTGGAACCTCATCATCAGATGTAAGAGATCTGGAGCTGAAAAGGACTCTAGAGACAATAATTCATTGGAGTGATGAAACTGAAGCTTGTGACTGCTTAAATGCCTTGGGATCCTTGATCCAGAGCTGGAAGGGCTCTCTGTCAGTGGAATTCCATTTTGAAGATCTAGAAACTGAGGTAGAGGGAAGTTAAGTGACTCACCCAATTTTGCACAAGTAAGTAATAATGTTAAAAGTGGGAATTGAATCTAGTTCCATGGTTTCCAGACAGAACTTTTTCTACTGTACTCAAATACCCATCTTTTTGAGTGTTTGAATACTGTGTTCTCCACTTTGCCCATTAGGGCAAATGAAAGCTTCATGAAGGCAAGGACTATTTTATTTTTCTCTTTACATGCCCACCACCTTGTATACATTTAATCTATTTTTGAATTATTGAACTGAGAGAGCCTTAATCCCAATAACAATTTAAAAAGCTTGGAAATGGTGGCTACACAGGTTATCCCATTCATGTCTAAATAGGGGATACACCTAGTAAATACCAGAGCAGAGGCAGGGGGTAGAGATGCATTCCCTCTAGCCTATAATTCTGAGAGGTGTGCCAGATGACCAAAAAACAAGAGGTAGGACTTCCAGCACAATAAGGCTAGGTGAGCCCAAAGAACACCAGTAGAATTCAGTCCTATCCTCATACCCATTCTCCAATCCAACATCCCACTAACCTTCACATACCTTCCTCTAAATCTCAGGATCTTTCTAGGTTAGAGCATTCTATTGTCTGCCACACTGTTTTGAGAGAGTCCATCTGTCCATAACAGATGCCTAGGCTCTACATGGTGGGAAAGGCTGTGGGCTAGGATTTGTGGTATGAATCCAAGAAACAAACAATGAACTCATTCCCACAGCCTGGGCTCTTGCACTGGTGACAATAAATCCAGGGGAGGCAGAAAAAGTGGTTCTTATATGGCAAACTAACATGAACAGCAGCCAATATGGACCACTATTTTGTTTTAGCATTAACAGAAAATATAGCCAGGTATCTTAGTCTGTAATAGTTTTATTATAATTTCTACACCACTTGACAGGGACTTGCTCACAGTAGACACTCTATGTAGTTGTTTTTTGTTCTTTAATTATTGTTTGATTTGAGAGTCTCTTCTTTCCCCCTTGGTGTGATGCCAGTTGCATTGGAACAAAAGAAAACAAAAACCACATCCAACTAGATGATAGGCATAGGTCATCTCAGTACATTTCCCTGTGCTTCCAAAAGGAAGATGGTTTAGATTCGTTTAACTGAAACTGAAAGGTAGAATTGGGCACAAAGAGGTAGATTTTAACATGATATAAATAAAAACTCCCTAATGATTAGAACCATCTAAAAATAATTAAGATAGAGAGTGCTTTATCACTGAAGATCTTCAAATGGAGATTGAATAATTTATCCTTGTTGTTATAGAAGGGATTTCTGCTCAGTTGACTAGAAAACTTTTGAGACCTCTTCTAAACCTTAACTTCTGTGATATTATGAATATATCATTTTCCTTTTATTTAGACTGAACTTGTGATTTTATTAATATAGGAAAACCGTGGTGAGGAATATTTCTGTACCAGTTCAAGCTGGTCTTGAATTTGCAATTTATAGTCTTAGATAGTGGTGGCACTGAGCAACAGCTAAAATCTCTATGTGTTTAAACAGGTCTTTCCCTCATTCCTGGAAGGCATATATTTAGCTTCTTACATTGTAATCTATACTCTCAGTATTATAATGTTTTCTCTTTTGGCAGAGAAAGGATTTATTTGGTTGGTGGTTGTTGCGAAGATGCATTCCAACTCTAGTCTCTTGGGACATGCACAATGTTCACATAGCCATATGTCAGAGGCAGGAGAGAGTGGGAAGAACACTGATCCTAGAGGCAGAAGGCCTGGGCTCCAGTCTTACCATTGATCCCCCAATACTTATGTGATCTTGGGCAAGTCCTTTAATATTCTCTAGTCTCCATTTTCTCATTTGTAAAATGTGGGGATTGTAAGAAATATCCTCAAAGGTTCTTTCTATCTACATCTATAAACACCAGTCTTCCCATATATGAGGCTCTACCTCAACTATGTCATGATGATTCTCATATTTTTCTTTATCCCAGCTAATAATACCATGACCTATCAAGTAACCCAAGCTATTTTTATCATGAAGACAGAATATAACAAGGAGTTATTTAGTTTAAATCATTCTGAGCGGCTAGATAGCACAGTGAATAGAATACCGGCCCTGGATTCAGGAGGACCTGAGTTCAATCCGGCCTCAGACACTTGACACATTTACTAGCCATGTGACTTTGGGCAAGTCACTTAACCCCAATTGCCCTCCTAAAAGCAAAAAAGAAAAATTAAAAAGAAAGGAAAAAAAAAAGTTTAAATCATTCTGTGACAAAGACATAAATGCTCCTGGTTTTTTTTCCAACTATTTCAATTCTGATGTAAATGAGTGGAGGCACGCACACACATATCTCTGTGTATATATGTAGGTATGAACTTGGCAATTGCTCCCTTATCTCTGTAAGCAATAATTATAAAAGGCAATGTCCATATGCCTTTGCTATAAAACGATGGCCACTGATATAGGATGAGGAGTTGGATGATTTTTACTACTAGTTCAGAGTTTCTCTTTATGTTTTTCATTTCAGTGATGTCATTTCTCACGATTCATAATGGAAAAGAATGTTATGTAATGGTTATGATGGAGAGTGTTCTTCTGTGGTTACCTCAGTAGAGGTCAGCATAAAGTAAAGCTTCCAGATTGAATTTTTTTGATGAGATAGAATAGTATATACATGAGATGTAAGGAACAGACTATTCTGCAACTGTATCCTTCAACAATGACACCACATTTTATTTATGAAAATCTTTATCAGTGTGGAGTTATGGATGCTGCCGTGGATTTGGAATCAGGAAGATCTGCCTTGGAAATGTCCACAGACACTTACTAGCTGTGTGACCCTGGGCAAATTACTTCATCCCCCTAGATCTCAATAACCTCATTGGTAAAATGAAGTTTATCAGACTCGATGAGGTCTAAGGTCTAAATTTTTCATCCTATAACTATGGGCCTTCTTTAAAGTTGAAATAGCATATATACCTAAACAACTGCTATTTAACCTTTGATTAGCTAAAAGGAACATATTTGTATTAATATAAGGAAGGCCATTTAACAAATTCACAGCTAGGATGGTTAAGGGTGTCCAGTTCATACCTTTAGGGATCATTAGAGGGAACTGGGAAAAGGAAATGCAGGGGAAGACGGTATTATCATGAAATGTTTTAAGAATTGTTGCATGGTAGGGGCAGGTAGGTGGTGCAGTGAATAAAGCACTGGCCCTGGAATCACGAGGATCTGAGTTCAAATGTGGCCTCAGACACTTAACACAAAAATTAGCTGTGTGACCTTGGGCAACTCAATCAACCCCAATTTCCCTCCAAAAAAAAAAGCAAAAAAAAGAAGAATTGTCACATGGAAAACTGATAAGGCTTATTTTCCTTAACCCCAGAGGTGGCACAGGGGATAGAATGCTTGATCTGGAGTCAGGAAGACTCATCTTTCTGAGTTTAAATCCCACCCCAGACACTGAATAGCTTTGTGACCCTGGTGAAGTCACTTAACCCTGTTTGTCTCAGTTTCCTCATCTGTTAAATAAGCTAGAGAAGGAAATGACAAACCACTTGCATTATCTTTGCCAAGGAAACCCCAAATGAGGCAGGAAGAGTTGGACATAATTGAAAATGACTGAAAACAATAGAACAAGGAAGAAAAAAAATAGGAAGTTGCAACAAGGCAAATTTGACTTGATTTAAGGAAATACTTCTTAATAATTCTAGCTGTCTGAAAATGAAGTGGGTGCCTTAGGGTTATAACTAGTTGTATAGGACAAACCTGGTGCAATAATGAACAGGTCAGGGAGGATTCCTCCAAACTATGTGGAGGAAACTGAATCTGGCTGACTATTCATTTGTCATTTTGTAGAGATTTTTATTTAGCCAGTGGTCAGACTAGGTGGCTTCATAGCACCCTTCCAGCTACAAAATTCTGTGCAAATTCTTTTTTCTTCTTTTTCAGGCATTTCTTTTCTATTTCTAATAATCAGAGCTACAATACATATAGAGCTTTGAGGTTGGCAAAATGCTTTGCAAGTATTAACCCATTTTTTTTTCTCACAGCAGTCTGGGGTATAGGTATTAGTATTATCTCCATTTTAGAGATGAGAAAACTGAAACAAAGATTTTATTGCCATCTCAGACACTTCCACAAATAGTAAGTGTTTGAAGCCAGATTTGAAATCAGATCTTCCTGACTCCAGGCCCAGTCATCTATTTTTTCCCAAACTGTTATTTCTTGCCCATTTTCACTCCCTGTTTTGGCACATAGTCTTACTCTACTCAGGGGAAACATTTTTTCTGAAGTTAATGAGGAACCAAGTACTCCCTTGAGTACCCTCTATGCTCAAGCATTCCTTTTTTCTTAACAACATAGAGTTAGTTCCTGAAGGGGCTTCACCTTCCCTCCCATTTCAGTCAACGGCCAACTGCTCATTTTATATCTGTGTTGTAGACATGAATCCCAGGAGGGCCTAAGTGAAATCATCAACTCATAAAATTTATGAAGTAGTCATGCCTGGGTCTTGATGTAGAAACCAACAAAATTCAAGCCACATCCTACTATAGAAGAGTGCGACTGTTCTGTAGTCAACTCATAGACAAATGCTATGAAATCTGTTTGTGAGTCAAGAATAACTTTTTTGGCTTTTATCCCCTCCCCTGGATTTGAACCACTGACACCACCATTCTGCAGGATGTTGAATGTACTTTGGTGAAGTTTTGCCCACGGCTGTTTTCCAGACAGTGGTAGGATATTGTCCTTCTTTCTCTCCATGGCAACTTTCCCACTATCTAGGTCACCTTGTAGCTAACGTGCAATTGACCATATCTATTGCATTCTTTTCCATTAACAAGGCTGAGAGATTATACAGGCAAGTGGTGCCTGCATTTTTTGTGGAGTCATTAGTCTTCAGTCCTGGCACTAACACTTTAAAGCTGTGTTACCCTGGACAACTCACTTCACTTATCATTTATTTGAGCCTTGTTTCTCTCCTATGTAAAGGAGTATCATAGCATCTTAGATCCAGAGGTGCAATGGACCTCATGGGCCACCTCCCCTATCCCCTTCATCTCTCAACTTAGGAAAGTAGGAATCAGGGAGGATAGTTGACTTGCCCAGAGTCATAGGGATATGTGTCAGAATTAAAAATTTTAATCTAGGCTTCTGATTCTAGAGTCAATGCTCCTTTTCCTATGCACATTGATATTTTCACTTCCTACCTTCCATAAATCTGTGAGGAAAACATTTTATAAAGCTTACATCATTGAATATATTTATTATTTTTTCTTTTGCTTTTTGGAGGGGGGAAGGCAGGACAATTGGGGCTAAATGACTTGGCCAAGGTCATATGGCTAGTAAGTGTTAAGTGTCCAAGCCTGGATTTGAACTCAGGTCCTCCTGACTCCAGGGCCGGTGCTCTATTCATTGTGCCACATAGCCTCCCCTGAATACATTTATTGTATCTATATTATTAAAGATACTTAGAGTTAGAAGAGACTTCGAAAATTATATAATGCAAGCACAGATCTCCACTCTATTCTGTATTTAGTTGTATTTGTGAACTTGTTACTGAAATTGGACTCAGATTTCCAGAAAGTCACTCATTTTCTAATCAAATATCATTAAGTACTCATGTATACTTAATACATGTCAGGAACATTTTACTCAGAGAGGGACATTGATATGTTGGAGGAGGTCTAGAAGAGGGCAATTAGGATGGTGAAGAGCCTCGAGTTAATGCTCATGGTGATCATTTGAAAGACCTGGGGTCATTTAGCTTAGAGAAGAGAAAGCTTGGGGAAGACAGAACACCTGTCCTCAAGAATTTGTACACTTGTCTGTTGGGCTCCTCCAGGCAGAACTAGGACCAGTGTTGCAAGATGCAAAGAGGCGGACTTAGGTTTCATGACAAAACAAAATTACTAAGCATTAAAGTGATCAAAAAGTTTTTGGGTGAGGTAGTGAATTCCCTCTCTTGGATGGTCACAATGAGAGGAGTCATTGCTTCCCTGATGAGACAAGAACATCACTTTGTACCAGTTGTAATGAGACTAAGATCAGAAATACACGTCTCTGTGGAATAACAGAGAGGCACAAGGAGTCTGTCCACTGACTGCAACTCTTATTGGAAATGCTCTTGCATCTGCTCTGGGTTTGCCAGCTATATCCTTATCAAAAACCTGTGGCCCTGAGAGGTTAGATCATTTCCCCAAGGTCACCCAACCAGTATGTGTCAGAGGCAGTATTTGAACTAAAGTCTTTCTGACTCGGAGACTGGATCCACTCTTCCAGGTTGACTCTCAAGACACATTTGAGAAGAAACAATGGGACATTATTCTGTTATTAAAAACAAAACAAACGGGTGGCTATGTGGCACAGTGAATAGAGCACCGGCCCTGGAGTCAGGAGGACCTGAGTTCAAATCTAGCCTCAGACACTTGACACACTAGCCATGTGACTTTGGGCAAGTCACTTAATCCCAATTGCCCTCCAAAAAAGCAAAAAACAAACAAAAAAATAAAAACAAAACAAAGCATTTTGCTTTTGAAAATATTTTTAAATTAAAAGGACTTCCAGAATAGCTAGGTGGCACAATGGATAGAGCATGAATCCTGGTAACCTGAATTCAAATCAGACCTCAGACACTTACTAGCTTTGTAACCCTGGACAAGTCACTTAACTGTGATTGCCTCCAAAAAACCAACTCCAAAACCAAAATCAGAGGGACTTTCTTTTTCCAATCATATAACCTCTGCTTTTGTTGAGTAAATAAATTATCTTATTAAAATTCATCATCTCAGTGCCCGAGGTTAAGAAGGTTTCATTGTCTTCTTAGAGTGTGTCTATTCAATATTACCCAAACAAAAGATACGTTTTAGTAAGGATAAACATATAACTCAGAAAAGTAAATAAACTCATTCAACTTACTTAGCTTTTTCATGCAGTCTCGAAGTCTGGTTTCTAAGCTGAGCACCCTCTGATGCAGTTCCTCATAGTCATAGGCCCCGATTTCTTCCTGAATTCCTGTGAGGACTGCAGACAGATTCCTAATTTCCTCTTTGAACTGGGTGATTAACTTGGCATCCGTTTTGTACTGTTCCAGGACTGGGATCAAGGGCAGGAGCTCATCCATCTTTTCTTTCAACTCCTGTGAAAAGCAGCCAATTGTTCATGAGAGCAGTTTAAAACAGATCACACAGCTAAATCCCTTTAATATGATACTTAAGGGTGATTATTGGAATGACTTCAGAATATCTTATTGATTTTAGGTAGAAATTGGTGTTTAGAGAAAATGTAAGTGACCCCAGGATAATGAGTCATAAATCCACTTATCTCAGTATAATAGTACAAGAAGCCTCTTTGTTTTTTTTTAATAAAAAAATAAGATAAAATAAAAATTTTCTGAAAAAAATACTCAATCTTTATTATAATTAGAAATTGTGGTGGTAGAAATTAAGGATTTATGTATTAGGTCCAAAGTTTTTTGGTTATGTGTTTATCGTGCTTTGTAAAATGAAGGCTTTGAGATAGCATAATGAGGTAGTTAGATGGTGTGCCTTGAAGTCAGGAAGACCTTGTTCAAGGTCTGCCTTTATCAATTACTAGATACAGAACATTGGGCAAGTCATTGAACCTTTCAGTGCCACCAGACAGCTTTTTAATTTGCTGGCAATCACCTATCTGTATCTGAGGAAGGCATTTCCGTACTGGGAGTTTCCCACACTGATGAAATCATAGGTATGGACTGGAACAATCATCATTCATTTGAGAAAAAGAAACAAAATAAAAAACCAAACAAACATCCCCCACCCCCACCCCCTTCACACACATACAAAACTAAAGTTTTTTATTTTCTTTTAATTTATGATTTGGGAAAAAGTTTGGCATAAATTATTCCTAGACATGAAATATTTATAACTGGTTATCAGTTATCCACCTGTGAATTGAACATTTTGGTAGATAATCTGTTGGAAATCTTGACAGGTCCAACTTCCTCTTTCATCTTTCCACAAAGGAGAAAGTGAGGCCAATTAAGTACACAGCCCTCCTTTACCCAAATCAAAATCAACTGCAAGTCATGTAATCATCTCCCTGATGTCATGGTCTTCTTTGAGAATGAAGGACAAACACAACCTGGGCCATCCCTTGAATAACTGCTTAAAGAGACCTATTCACTGAATGGACATTATCTCACTCAAAGCCAGACCCTGAAAAGACCTCAATCTAAAAGAGCCAGGGTCTCCCATTGCATCCTGGGTTATCTCCAGTAGTCCTGATGAATGTCTGGTCACTGGACCCAGATGGCTCTGGAGGAGAAAGTGAGGCTGGTGACCTTGCACAGCCCTCCCTCACTCAAATCAAAGTCAACTGCAAGTCATGTCATCATCTCCCTGAAGTCATGGGCCTCTTCAAGAAAGAAGGACAAACAACTGTCTCACAATTTCTCTACTTGCTCTGACCTTCCCCCTCCTAACACACACACATGTACACACAAACACATGCACATACATACTATTAAACTATGTTGTTAATGTATGTGTTTGGATAATACACTACTTTTTTATATAAGGTAAAGTAAAATATCAGCAGTAAAGAAGGAAGTCTGCCACAAACACATATAAAATCATGCAATATTTCCCAAGGAGAGGCAACATGGCTTGGTGGATAGAGGAATGGCCTTGGGGGTGGGGGGAGACCTGAGTTAAAATCCTATTTTTGGTACAACTAATTGTGTGACCATGGCCAAATCACTTCCCAGTACCTTAGGCAATTCCCGAAAGACTATATGTTACAGCCAATTTATTTGTTTTTCTTTTTCAGGTCTGCTCTATTTTTCCCCAAACAGTTATTCCTTTCTCCAGTTTGCTCTCTGCTTTAGCATATAGTCTTACTCCACTCTGGGGAAATACTGTTGTGAAGTTATTGAACTCCCAAATTCTCCCTGGAGTATCCCCATGTATACCATCACTTATTATTATTATTATTATTATTATTATTATTATTATTATTATTACTATTAATAATTCGGATGTAGTTGTTAAGGATACTTTGCCATCCCTCCCACTTCAGTGCTTGACCAAATGTTCATTTTGTTCCTCTTTTACAGATAAGAATTCTAGGAGGGCTTAAGTCGCTAAATCATCACCTTTATGAAGTAGTTGTGACTAAATTCTGATGCAGATGTCAGCAGAATCTAAGCCACAGACTACAGTAGAAGAGAGAAATGGTTCTAGGGTTAACTTGTGGCTCAATGCTTGCAGAATTCTACAAATTATGTCTTTGGTCTAGGAACTTCTTTTACTCATTGCATCTGAATTACTGACATCGTCATGACCCAAGGGATGCAGAACACTTTGGAAGAGCAATTCTGACCATTGCTACTTCCAGTCAATTTCCTCATCAGTGGAAGGGGTTTTCTCACTGGGTAATAGACCTATATGAACTGTTCAGATGACAATAGTGCAAAACACAACTTTCCCAATCTTAAGAAATTCATGTTGGCCAGGCATGGTGATATATCTTTATAATCCCTACTACTAAGGGGAGCTAAATAAAACTTACACATGGGGATTCAGAGCCACAGTAGAGCTAAAGCTGTTTGGGTGTCCACACTAAGTCTGGCACCAATATGGTGAGTTCCTGGGAGGTTGGGAGGAGGTAGGTGATGCAACAGGCATCCCAAAGAGCAGTGAAATGCTTCAGGCTAGGAGTCTGGGAGAGAGATAGAGAGAGCAGAGAAATAAAGATTGCAAGGAAGGGAGGGAGAGAGAGAGGGAGAGAGACAGAGAGAGGGAGAGAGACAGAGAAAGGGAGAGAGACAGAGAGAGGGAGAGAGACAGAGAGACAGAGAGAAGGAGAGAGACAGACAGAGAGACAGAGAGAGGGAGAGAGACAGAGAGATAGAGAAAGAGAGAGACAGAGACAGAGAAAGACAGAATGAGGCAGCCAGACAGAGAGAGGGAGAAAGAGAGACAGAGGCAGACAGAATAAGAGAGGAAGATAGGGAGGGAAGAAAAGAGAGAGAAAGAGAGAGGGAGAGAGAGACAGAGAGACAGAGAGACAGTGAGACAGAGACAGAGAGACAGAGACAGAGGAGAAGGAAAAAAGAAGAGAAAAGGGAAGAAAAGAAAGAAAGGGAAAGAAAGAAAAAGAAACAAAGAAAGAATTGACTTTTGCACTATTTGGGTTATTTGAAATTATTTTTCCTCCATTAGCATGGGAAACTGAAAGCTAACTGCATTTAGAATGACTGCTTGTTGATATGATATAAATTAATTCTTTTAGGGCACTAGTTTACTGCTCCCACTAATGGAAATTATTTTAGCCAACTCTGCACTTCAAACGTGTTGATTTGCCTATCTAGATCAAGATGCCTTTTTTTTGGTGAGATAAACTTCACTCACTTTGCTTCATTTCAAGGACCAGTCCCAATTTATTCTTTCAGCAAGTATTTAAGAATTGTCTCTACCAGGTCATCTGCTATATTTTGGGGATACAAAGGCAATTATGAATCAGTCACTGCCTTTAAGATACTTATATTCTACTGGGGAGAGGGATTGAGGAGATTAACATATAAATGGTTAAGTTCATACAAATCATGCACAGTAAATAGGCATTTTTCTGGAGGTGGGGTGGGGTGGCGGCAGTAAGGCACTAATAACTAGAAGGATCTAGAAAGACCCCAAGATGGAGCTCATTCCTGAGTTGAACCTTGAAGGAAGTTCAGGGTTCTAAAAGGTGTAGGTGTGACAAGATTATATTATAGGTATATGGAACAGCCTGTGCAAAAATGTGGTGGTGGTGTACCATAGAAATGCTGTATATGGAGAGCATTCAGGAGGCCAGTCTATCTGGTACATAGACTGTGTGAAGCAAGAATAATGGGAAATAAGTCCACAAAAATAGCTAGGAATCATATTATCAAAGATTGTAAATGTAAAACAGAGATATTTATATTTTTATCCTGAAGTAAATGGGGAGCCTTACAATACCTATAGTTTTCAATGGCATTCCAGGAGAAAGAAAAGCAGAATATTACTTCTGCTCTCATGAGACTCCACCTTATTTCCCCTAAAATTCAAAAACTGGATGGTTGTCAGTTTTCATACAATCTAACAGTTTCAACTCAGCCTTACGTTTTACTGCCAAATGATATAATTTGGGGCAACAAATCGCCATTATTATGATCACTTGAGAATAATCCATAGGTGCCATCAGAATGCACATTGTACAGCTAGCTAATTTAAGCAGTGGAAAATTGCATTTTTAAATTACATTTAGAAGCTGTTATTACGATAAATGCATTAGAATAGCAGGAGATACCATTGCTGCCCTGATTTATGGATTGAAGTAACTTGGGGAAATTTCCACTTACTGTATAGGCTTGGAAATTCTTGAATTTAGGGCATGTGTGCAAAAGGAGAGGGAGGAGGGAGTTTGCATTATGAGTGAGTCCTCCAAAAATCTGAGTCGAAGGGCCTGAAATGGAGAGCAGAGCCTCATTTTTAGTGTCTCATTTGGTAATGCATTTATTAGTTAGAGCATCATGTGATTACTAAAGGATGGCAAAATTGCTCGTTATGATTTTAATGAAAATAGTTCTGTTGGTAGCATTCAGCACACATCGTAAGCACTATCAGGGAGATAGTATTGTCCTTATAATGTGAATGCCCTTCTCAGATGGAAATGATCAACATCTAAGGATGGTAGGGCCCTGGGATGGCATGCATATCACAGCTTCAACAGTTTATTGTCTTTCTCAAAGAAAACAGGGTTTTTGTATTTATTTTGACCTTTTAAATACTCAATTATTTGATTGCTAGCGATCCATTTTCCAGCTCTGGCAACTTGTCAGAGGGAGAAGAAGCAAGAGCAACCAGAAAAAAATCAAATATTTAAAAGGTTGAAGTAGAACAACACAGAGCTGGGCTTAATGACTTATGTTGGGCTTTGCCCTCCTGGAATTTTCCTATTCCGACAAAAGGTGTAATATGAATGCCAATCTATAATTGCATGGAAGAAATCCTCCTGCCTAAAAATAATGGCTACTGGAATGGGAGAGGTTGCAATTGTTCAAACTTAAGTTTAGAAGCACAAATCCATTAGTCTTTTTGATGGGCTGAAAGTAGGTGACAAGATATTGTCTACATTCGTTTATTGGGAAAATGAATTCCTTTTGATTTAAAAATATTTTCAAAGGCGACCTGTATTTTTTATTCTTTTAACCAGGGGATACAGGGACATGGTGATAAATGTTTAACCCCCAGCTCTCAAAAAAAAGCAAAACAAAAGTACTCACAATATACTTTTACATATTAACTGCATTATTAACATTTTCTCCATGATTTTCTTGTCTGGACAATCAATAAAATCCTAAATCAAGCAATGATTCTTGTACCTTTTCCATGTTCACATTTACAATTTCCAATATAAAAATGTTCCCAGCTACAGGGCTCAGTGGATAGACCATTGGACCTGGAATCAGGAAATCCTGAGTTCAAATGTAACCTCAGACACTTCCAGCTGTGTGACCCTGGGCAAATCACTTACCCTCTGTTTGCTGTAATCTACTGGAGAAGGAAATAGCAAACCACTCCAGCATCTTTGCCAAGAAAACCCCACATGCAATCACAAAGAGTCAGATGCGACTGACCAACAACAAATGTTCACACTTAAAATTTAACAATTGACTTTTATAAGCCAATTCAAACTTGGTCTAGCACACATTTGAGGGGATAACCTGTCTTTTTCTTTTAAATACATTATGAGAGTCAGCATGACAAATGGAATAGAAAATCCACTTCTAGCCGAGGAAGACCTGGTTTTAGGGCCTGCCTCTGGCACATACCAGATGTGTGAAATGCATCAGCCCCTCATTGCTCCAGGAAGTTCCAGAGTATCATAGAATTGGAGCTTTAAAAACGAGCTCAATGCTCATCCACTCTAACTTGTACTTGAATGAATCTCCCTCTCTAAAATGTCTGCTAAGTGGTCATCCAGCACTTGCTTTAAGGCTCCAGGATGGATAACCCACTGTTGATCAAAGCAACCTCTGTCAGTTTTGAAGAGATTGAATTATTAGGAGGATTTTTTCTGACATGGAATTTCTCCTGCCCTCTTTTCAATTTCAATCCATTGCTTCTGCTCCTGTTTTCTGGAGTCAAACAGAATGAAGTCTAACTTTCCTCTGCATTGCAGTCTTTCAAATACTTAGAGACAGCTAGCATGTTCTCTCTGAATCTTGACCCAAGTGCCCCCATGTCCTTCATTCATTCTTCCTGTGAGATGGTCATAGGACTCTTTACCATCCTGGTTGCCATTCTCTGGACAGTCGAGGCTTATCAATATCCTCCTTGCACCCTCCTTCCAAGACTGAACACAATACTCCAGGTGAAGAATGACGAAGGCATAGTACAATGGGACTATCACCTCCCTATTCCTAGAAGTTCTGCCTCACTTAATGCAGTTCCAAATCATATTAACTTTTTTGCTGTTGTAGCTACAGTTGTTTTAAAAAATTTACAGATCTGCATTGGTAGAGCCTAGTGCAAATTTTATTCTCCAACATTCTTCCATTCCTTTACTAACTTTGTTTGACAAAGTATGTCAGACATAGTAGGTACTTTCTCGGTACCAATGAAGTCACAGGCCATACTTAGAGATCTAGAGTTGGAAGGACCTTAGGAGCCATGTAGTACAAGCGGATCATTTTAACAATGAGTGGAGACTTGGAGAGTTGAAGAGCTTTATCCATTGTCACACAGAAAGTGACTAGCAGAGCTAAGATTAGAACTCAGATCCTCTGACTCCAATCCCAGTTAATCATTCCACTGCCCTGCACTGAGTTGCTCAGACAAAACAAAACCAAAAATGTGGCATGTTTCTGTATATAGGCCCAGTTTTATAATTTCATCAGATTGAAAAACTCCTATCATAGAAATGCCTTGCACAGATAAAGAACTGTGACTCCTCTGTATCTAACTGTCTTAAAGATGAATGTTGGGGGTCACTGGGAGATTAATTGACTTGTCCATGTTTTCACAACTAGTATGTGTCAGAGGCAGAATTTGAACCGATATTTTCCTGACCACGTTAATGCCTTCTATTTATTCTGTCATGATGCATCATTCACTATTACAGAATGTTTGCCAGCTATGACATTTAAAAGCCACAGATTCCCTCATGTGTCCCAAAGACATTTGCTTTACTTTTTGGGAGATCCTATTCTATGCTCTGAAATTTTTGAAATGCCTGTCATGTGAGATAGCCCTACATAGCAGAAAGCAAGCACTAGCCAGCTAAATCAGGTGAACCGTATTCAAGTGCTAGCCATAACACTCATCATTTTTTTTTCTTTTTGGAGGGCAATTAAGGCTAAATGACTTGCCCAAAGTCACACGGCTAGTAAGTGTGTCAAGTGTTTGAGACTACATTTGAACTCAGGTCCTCCTTACTCCAAGTCCAGTGCTCTATTCACTGCTCCACCTACCCACCCGACTCATCAATTATTTGACCTTGGGTAAGTTTGTTATATTCTCTCTTAAGGTTTCTCTTAACACTCTCAAGGTCTTTCTGAAGAACTTTGGAATCGAATGTGAGATATGGTAGATATTGGCAAAGAACATCCAAGTATTGTGTGCTCTCATCAAGAAGGATCTGTACTCTATGAGCAAAGCAGCAGCTCAAAAGAAATGGGAGACATGGAAACTTTGACTGTTCCACTCCAAGGGTTCATGTAGACTATTTGGACCCAAGGTCATATTAGTCTGATCAGCCACAGTCAGACACGTTGTGCCTTCACTCCAACATAGTGGTATCAACCAGGGCCTCTTCAAAAGTGAAGGACAACAGTCAACCAACAAAACAATCGAACAACCAACTATACTTTCTATACATCTGCTATCTCATCTACAAAATGAGAGGCTTAGGATAGACGATCTTGACAGTCTCAGCTTCTGTGATTTCTATGATATGGGAACTCTAGACTTCTAAAGTGTTTATTACATCTACATGTATCTAAGTCAGACAGTGAACAAAAGCTGGGCACTGTGTTAGACAAAGTACTGAAATGGAAGGCCATCTGGGAATAAAAATTGCTTTATTTAGACTTTTCTTTTGAGGTGTCACATGACATTAGATCAATGCCTGGCCCTGAAGTCAAAAATACCTGATTCAAACTCTGCCTCTGATAAATACCAGTTGCAGGATTATAGGCAAAATTCTGGATCTCTCAGTGTCCCAGCCTGGTCTGTAGGACCAAAAGCTACATATGAGTTGCCAATCAATTGGTGGAGGAAGTTTCCACATGGGAATTCTCCACACAGATGAAATCACAGATCCTAATTTTTAAAAATAGTGTCAGCTGGAACTGGTTTGGGAGAACTGATTGTTAAATATTCTGCATGAGCATTGATACCTTGGGTATTGACAAATACTCCAAATCAGCACTGATTTCATTATTTTGTTGACTTGGAAAGTGATGAAGAAAGTGTTTGTAATGTAGATGAAAAGCAGGTTGCGTATTCATTTTTCCCCAAAGAGGCTGTCATTAAACATTAAGCAGCATACCCTTAAATATGAGTGAAAATTAAATTAGGTCAATTATTGTATTTGGCTATTTTGAACAGTGCCTACAGGGAGTGTTCATTTATAGGTCTAAATGACACTTTCAACATCTGTATTGATCCCTGGAAGTACCAAAACATCCCTTTCTTTAGTGCTGGTTAGATTTTAAATCATCTTAAAGGTATTAGAAGAATGTGCCAGAGAAACTAATAGAGTATCTGTAATGTTTTAGTATTCTCTTACTTTCTCCTCTCTCTCTCCTTTTCCCTTTCCTCTGTTTTCCTTTCCTTCAGTGTCTGTTTTTTTATCTCCTCTCTTTTTTTGCTCCATTTCTCTAACTTCTCTGTCTCTGTCTCTCTCACTCACTCTCACTCTCTCTGTTTCTGTCTCAGAATTTTTAGATTGCATTTGGGATTCACTTTAGAAACTGATGTAATTCTTTGTTGTGTGAATGATTTATGTGTTTTAACCTTGAGGATTAGCAATGAAAATTATATTCTCAATTTGTGGATGACATTTTCAATAGATTTGTTTTGCATTGAACCAGAAATTTCCCCAAAAAATCTATATGCTTGCTAACTCTGTGACTCATAAATATCTTTATTGTTCAGAAAGTTAACTGTGTTCTTAGTCGAGCCACAAAACTCTAGTTTACACTTATGTGGATCAGTAGAAGGGAAAAGGAATGTTCAGAGGGAACATTGCAGCTACCATGAAATATTTGAATGTCCTATAAACAAAAACTGAGACTATTGGGGAGCCTAGCTGGGAAGAGGAAAACAGATGGAATGTCTGAAATACCCCTACAACCACCATGAAATGGTGGGAAAAATAATTTCCCTATTATTTTGAAAGGGTGTTTTCTGGGAAATTCAGATGTTTGAAAAGAATCTTTGAATCTTTTTGACCCATAAAAGAAGTGAGGCAACACTAAACACTTCCACAGGATGCTTCTCTCAAAATGATTTCAAAAGCCATTGAGGGAGAGGAGCCTGTTTCATGTGAAATGGCAACATTCGGACACCCCAGAGCAATATTTGCACTGAGTGTTTCCATTGTGGTGGAATATAATACCAGAGGCCTCACAATGGAACAGCAAGATATCAGTCTTGGAAGTGGGGCTTCATTGAAAGGTTAGTCACCCTTCAAGGAGAAGATCGATCAAAAGTGTGTGTTATTACCACTTCACAAGCAATTTAAAATGCAGTGCTATGAAAAGATTTAATCAATTCCTATTGGCATAGTTGTCTGGTTGTTTTTTTCCCTTTGCGATTGAATAAAATGCCTCATTTTTAGGAGACACATTTTATTCTTAGGAGACAGTGTGTCAGTGGACAAAGGACTGGACTTTTTTTTTCCCTGAAGGGAAAACAAGCAAAGAAACAAACAAACAATAACAGAAACCCAAGCATCTACCAAAGAGAACAGTTAGCTCATTAGTTATGGTAATGTTCAAGATGACAATTCCTTAAATTAAAAAAAAAACAATTGTATGTTTTCAAATACTCCTTAATGGTACCAATGAGATGTTCCAAGTTGTTTTGGTTACTGCTTTCCTTTTATAGATCTTAATACATAGCAGTTAACAACTGAGGCCATTTTCCTCTGGACTTGTTCCTCTTTCAGATACCTCAGATTTTTTGCTTTGAGGTTGGTATAGAGGATATATTTATATTGCCAGCTTTGCCATTAACACATGTATATGTAGGCAGATAGGTGAAAGAAGAGAGAGATGAACAGGTATTGAGGCATATGTACCTGGGATTTGAATGGAATTGACCCAACACCAACACCAGAAATTTCCCAAACTTATATAGTCATAAAACCTATGGCCATGGAATCCCAGGATTCTGAATATTTCTAATATGTATTTTTGGTGACATAACCATGATATTTTTCTTATTTTATGTTTTATATCTTGTTTCTCTAATGCTTTGTTGTGGTACTGAAAACCTATGTGACACTGTTCCCCACCCCCCACCCCTCCTTATCCTTAGAAGTCACTGACTATATTACACATTCAGATTCTTTTCATGGTATTCTTTTGCATTATTAAATATGAAGGCCAGAAAACATCTTCAAAATTCTCTCAAAGAGACTCAGTTGTAGCCACCAATCTGTTAGAAATTTGGACATCAATCTCTGATGATTTGGGCATTTGCCCATCTTATCATTATAATATATTTAATTGCCTATTTTAATCACTTACATCCTCTACACCAGAAGTTGTCAACCTAGGGTATGAGAGAGCCCAGGTGGCACAAGAAGTTGGTCAAAGCAACAATGGGAATATTTGGTAAATAATTATGTTATCTGATTGAAATATTGAAAAAGTAGTACTGTTAATGGGAAAAAAGTGGATTCCAGAGAGAACAATCAGGTTGAGGGGACTGAGAGGAAAGATCAACAGGGAACATCTGTAAATCATGAAAAAGAAATATACAAACTTCTTATTATCCAAAAGACAAGTGGATGATTTAGAGATGTGCGACATTTTTCATACTGATCTAAGGAAAAAAGTAATCAACAATGATTCAGAGAAAGATGCTGTAATTGATCTCTGCAATAACCAGAAACTCTGAATTGATTTGCAATCAATGGGGTTAAGAAATCTGGGGAGTATCCTTAGAGAAACATATTCTGTTCTAACTTAAACTGCTCAGAAGGCTTTAATTCCATTTATAATGACTTATCTCTATGAATCAGCATTCTCAGTGCTTTTCTCAATCAAATTCCAAGAGAGAAACAAATCAGAGGCTGAACATGATATTTAGGCATCTCCTTCAGACACTAAATTGAGAGTGAAACTATTGATTAATAAGGCAGTTAGGTGGTACAGGGATAGAATGCTGGGTCTGGAGTCAAGAATACCTGAATTCAAACCCTGACTCAGATACTTACAAGCTATGTGATCTTGGCCAAGTCATTTAACCTCTGGTTGTCTCAGTTTCTTATAAAATGGAGAGAATAATATCACATACCTCATGATTTTTTTTTTTGCTTTTTGGAGGACAATTGGGGTTAAGTGACTTGCCCAAGGTCACATAACTAGTTTTTGTGTTAAGTGTCTGAGGCCGTATTTGAACTCAGGTCCTCCTGACTCAAAGGCCAGTGCTCTATTCACTGTGCCACCTAGCTGCCCCCAATCACATACCTCATGAGGTTACTGTAAGAGTCAAATGAGATAACATTTGTAAAGCATTTAATATCCTGCTACATAATAGGTACTATGTAAATGCTAGCTATTATTATTAATTATTCAATTAGGAAAGAATAAAGTATCTCACTAATTTATTAGATTTTTATCCTGACATTCAATAACTTTCTAATACTAGAAATTTTGTTGTGTACTGAATAAATTTTTCATTATGAAAAAAAATCTGCATTTTATTTGTGTCCATGTGCATGTTAAATGCTAGAATTTATTTCTCTTCATTTTGAATATGGGACATGAGGACAGAAAATCTTTAGTAAGGTTAGTTTTATGCTAAAGAATAAATGGAGTTCAAAAGGCTGGGAACCTTTTGCTGCACCCACTTTACAGTTTAATTCAATTCCATTTGAAAATGAATCCTTGCTATAAGAGGATATCCCCAACCGTTTATGGTGGCGGGAAATCCACTGGTGTTGCCTGTCACTGAGATATCTTCAGACTTTTTGAGTGTATTGATTGGTTGTAATGGTTTTTTTCTTTTTTTTAATACTATTTTATATGGGTTGGCTCTCAGGGAGAAGGGAAACTGGGGAAAAGCAATGTGAGATGTACAAATTTAGAGACATCTTCATTCCAAATGTTCATATGGGCTATTTGTGCCCAACCTATGGTAAAGCCTTCCAAGTTCATATTGGTTTGATCAGTCACAGTTAACACACTGTACCTTGACCTTGACATAATGATGTCATTTTGGGTCTCTTTAAGCCCAAAAGGACAATCACCAGCCAAACAACTGGGAAAAACTGTGATGATGTGAAAAAAAGAATCAATAAAAACTCATTTAAAAAGACAAAAATAAATATCTGCTATGAGCAAGGAAGTGTGTTAGGTTCTTTGGCTACAAGCAGAAAAAAAATAGCACCATCCTTACTCTTATGATCCATGAGGGAAGGTCAGATCTGCCTTTTTTTGGAGGTCAATTGGGGTTAAGCGACTTGCCCCAGGTCACATGGTGTGTGTGTGTGTGTGTGTGTGTGTGTGTGTGTTAAGTGTCCAAGGATGAATTTGAACTCAGGTTCTCCTGAGTCCAGAGCTGGTGCTCTATTCACTGCACCAGTGAGCTGCCCTGCCCCTCCCACCCCCCCAGATATGCCTTTAAAGAAGAACAATGTGAGGTAGAATGTGACAAAGAAAAATTAGAGATCAAAGTAAAGTGGTCTAAGAAGACCAAGAGAAAGAGAGAGAGAGAGAGAGAGAGAGAGAGAGAGAGAGAGAGAGAGAGA
>NW_027185798.1:56947114-56975567 GCF_028583685.1 Petaurus breviceps papuanus | reverse complement strand
AGAGAGAGAGAGAGAGAGAGAGAGAGAGAGAGAGAGAGAGAGAGAGAGAGAGAGAGAGAGAGAGAGAGAGAGAGAGAGATGACTTTCAGCTAGGATGGGGGAGGCAAATGAGCTTGAACCTTGAAAGGAGAGGATTTCAACAGATGGAGTTGAGAAGGCTTGCAGCTTATGCATAGAGGCAAAAGGTGGAATGAAATAAGAGATCAGCTAGTAGTCCTGTTCAGCTGGCATAGTGATGTCTGAAGAAGAGTGGTATGAAATATAGGTAGGCTTTATTAATGGAGGCTATAGCTAGACTTATGAAAACCTGTCAGCAATGGGCTATAGAATTTTTATTTTATTCTCTTATTTTTTGGCTTTTTGGAGGGGGCAGCATAATTGGGGTTGAGTTACTTGTCCAAGGTCACACAGCTAGTAAGTGTTAAGTGTCTGAGACCTGATTCCAACTCAGGTTCTCCTGACTCCAGGGCTGGTGTTCTGTTCGCTGTGCCATCTAGCCACCCCAAATTTTTATTTTATTTTATAGTATTAGGGAGCCAGCCAAGACTTTTGAGTAAGGGGGAGAGATATTTTCATACCTTTCAGTTAGAAAAAAATCTATATAAAGAAAAGATTGGGAAAGGAGAGAGTTTGGAGGCAAAGAGACCAATTACAAGACCATTAGAGTCAGGGTAAAAGTTAAAGGAGGCTTGGTCTGAGACACTGATGAGTCTATAGAAAGGAAGGGATAGATGTGGGAGATAAGATTTTGTAACTGATTGGATTATGGGCATGGTGAGAAAGGAGGAAAGGTCAAAGGTGACTGTGTGGTTAGGAACTTAGGTCTTTGACAGGAAGGTGGCACTATATGCAGAAATAGAAAAGCTGACAGTAAGAAAAACTTTTAGCAATCTAGTTATCATCACATATATTCAAATACATTTAAATCATGACATACTCTCCACATTTCCATAATGGTTCTATTTATAGAGAGCCTTCTCCACCATCTTACAACTAATGGTCACTCTTAGCAGTTAAGTGAATATTTTCCCAAATGAGTCTTTAACATTGTATGAGCACTTATTTCTAGTGGAGATACATGCATCATATTCAGTGATTTGCTCCCACTTGTGTTTCCAAAGACTAGGAAAGTAAAACCTACTTGAAAATGCTTGGTCATTAATGTCTTCCGGTCATCTTCAATCTGTCGAAACTTGGCCTTCAGTCCTTTCATCTGGGTTTCCATTTTTAAAACATATTGGAAATCTCTCTGAGTCCGTAAGTTTAAGACTTCAATGGACTGGGACATATTCTGAACCTGGTGAGAGAAGAAAATTGGCTATAGAAATATTGTCCACTAAGAGACACATTACAGTTATTGGTTGTTTCATAATGACATTATTATTCTAATTACTGCTTAGCAGTGTTTTGTGTAGTCAAAGTTTATATCTATGTCTACAAAGAGACAGGTTTTAGGAATAATAATTTCATATTATAAATATTTAGAAAATCTAGGCAGGGGTAGCTAGGTGGTGCAGTAAATAGAGTATTGGCTGTGCAGTCAGGAGGACCTGAGTTCAAACCTGGCCTCAGACACCTAACACAAAAGTAGCCATGTGACTTTGGGCAAGTCAACCCCAATTGCCCTACCTTCCCCTCTCCAAAAAGAAAAAAAAAAGAAAATCTAGGCAGAGAGAAATTGTATATAGCTGCGAATCAATGAAAAAAACATAGCGATTGGCTCCAACATCACAAATAAGCCTTCAATCAATCAAAATGGCAAACAAGCTGGTTAACTAACTATGCCTAAATCTGTCAAACCGGGACTAAATTGACAGATGCCAAGCCATACATTGCTGTAATTTGGTCTTTTTCCCTTTATTTTTAAATTACACATAGTACTTGGAAAGTTATAAAACATTTTAATTAGAGAGAAATATGGTTGTTTAGGAGTGTTGGTGGCATTTAGGCATTCAGCAAAGGTGAGACATATTTTGCTCAGTATATTCATTTCATGACATTCAAAGAGGCAGGAGTTAATTTGTCAGAGGTTGAACATAATGTTTAATAGAGAATACAAATAGTCTATCAAGTCCAACAGCTTCACACTGAACAGTATAAAAGTATGCTACGTAAGAAAATTGGTAAATGTAATCTGTGCATTACAGGGGCAGAAAAATATATTGTAAACAAATAATATAGTTCCGTTGAAAACCAACACTTACCACATTGGGTGCAAAGAATCATTTGAAGGCTGTGGCATAGACATAAAAAGTTATTGGCGGGAAAAGCTTATCCCGTGAATGTAAGTGACATGCGACCTTTGTGGCAGAGAGACAAATAGCAGTTCACTGCATAGACTAGATATCTAGTTTCATGCTTAACATAAATGGCAGAATTGTAGACAGAAAGGTGCTGGATTCCACTAGTGTATCCTTCCCTGGCCTCTCCCCTAACTCCTTGTCAACCAGATGTACAGCCCCCAATCATGCCTCCTTTTAGCATTTGAAAATGAAATCCTGACATATTTAAAACCTGTTATGTGATTTTGTTAAACATAACTGATAATGAAAATTTTATTTCTTTTAAGGAGGAGTTTCTCCTTGTTGATAGTAGATAATTGATTTTTATTCATGGGTTTATATTATTTCTTCATTTGCCATGATGCCCATACTATAAAAGTCTTTTTTTATTATTTGCCTTTCTTTAGTAGAAGGCAGATTTGAGAGACAGTTTGTCATAGTGCATAGATAGCTGATCTAAGAGTCAAAAATTGGGTTCTATCTTTGACACATAATGGCTGTACAATCTTGGGTAAATCACTTAGGTTCTTGGTATCTCCAGAGAATTATTTAAGAAAAAATGAAACGAAGGTCTGGGTCACTCCCTGTCTTCTCCCCCAGTAAAGTGAAATCACAGAAACAAATCTGAAAATATGTTAACAGTACTGGGACAAATGTTATAATTTATAATTTCTTCCTCAATTTTGGTTATGATTAGGTATTACTATTTCGGAAAGATTCCATGACATGTAGTCTTGAAGCAGAGTAATCCCTCCTAAGAATAACCATGCCCTTATTAATGATGCCCTTAAGTTTTCCTGATAATTTCAGAAAATTCCTTATCTTCACTGTGCTATAGAACATGAAGCCAGAGGGAAAATAATTTCTATGAAAGTATTTTATGACTACCAGTAATGTAAAATCAAGTACAATTAGTAAAGATTTCATGCTAGCCAATAAACACAGAATTGCTAATTCAAAAGGCTTTGGGTTTTGACTTTGGGGTTAGATTTTTTTCTGCTATTGGCTACAACTGGATCTGATCTATGTATGACACAGACCACATAATTCAGAGACTAGTGACTTTATTAAAAATATAAAAGAATTCATTTCAATTTCAAAAACTCAATGATGAGCTAAACTAGTTTAAACTAATTGTTTAGTTTGTTAGGCCAGTTAATGATAGCTGCTTGCTTGGCCCAGTTATTTCATGTGAAAATGTATCTCTTAAACCTGTCTATGTAATAACTTTCTATATATCTCCTTGTGCATAGAACTCCTAGAGTCAGCTGGTATACCTTTTTCTGATAAATCGTTTTCATTTCACTATAAATTTAAAAAGGTTTCTTTGCCTAGATGATACAAATTTAAATTTCCTAAATTTAAATTCACACTCTCTTGGATTAGCTCTGTCATCCATAAATGGTAAAATATGGAAGACACCTGGCCTCCTAAATGCTTTAGTGAAACTATAAATGTAAGCATTTGGCTTTTCTGGGAGAATATTTTGAGGCCCCTGTAAAATGAAGTGGTTGGAATAGCTGACCTGCCTGTGAGTTTTCTTCCAGCTCCATATCTGTGATCTTTTGTGATTCTTTGGGACTGTAAGACTTTTAGTATCCTTTCAGCTCCAATTTATGATACTCTGATTTTATAGATTAATCCCTGCTATGCTATGTGGGCACAGCTACAGTGTTATCAAAGTGTAAGATTAAACATATCTTTTGGATAAAATTGAATCTGTTGTTTAAAAGATCAGATTCTTAGTTGTAATTGTGTCTTTTTTAGCAGGCTGATTATTTATTTATTTTGGTTGGGGGAGGTATTTGCCCAAGGTCATGCAGCTAGTAAATATCTGAGGCCAAATTTGAACTCAGATCCTTTTGACTCCAGAGCTGGTGCTCTGTCCACCACACTGCCTGGTTGCCCTGGTTATATCTTGTCCTTATGGTACATATGACCATTTTTCTCCCATGATGTCAGAGAGTAACACTTCTTCCTGGAAGTCTCAGAAACATTTTAAGAACTATACTGCTTTTCAATTCAGCATTACATAATTACAGCATCTTCCTATCCTAGTGGCCCAAGCTGGGGTTGTTATGAGTAAGATATTCTTGAGAAACTTTTCTTTCTTTTTATTCTTGAAAACAAGAGTTAAATACTTCTTCGTGAATAATATCCTGGACATTCAAAGAATCACATATTCTTAGAGTTGGAGGGACTTTAGAGTTTAGCTAGCTTAGCCTGTCTCTGAAAGGGAATCTCTTTTACAGCTTCCAAATTTGACCTCTGCCTAAAGATCTTCAAAGATGAGGAACTCATTATCTTATAAAGCAGCTCATTATACTAAGACAACTATTTTTTTAAAGGAAGGTTTTCCTCACAGAAAGAGATGAGATGTCTTTCTGCAACTTCCATATATCCCTTCTATTTATGCCTTAAAGACCCAAGAGGATCAAGTCTAACCCCTCTTACATTTAACAATCCTTTAAATACTTGAAGACAGCTATCAAGCACCCCCTCTAAGGCTTTTCTTTTTTAATCTAAACAGTCCTAGTTCTGTCAATCAATCATTGTCTTCAATTTCCTCATTTTAGTGGCGACCTTCTTCTATATGGACTCTAGCTTGTCAAACTCCTTCCCAAAATGTGCCACCCAGAGCTGAACACAGGAAACCTGATATACTCTAACTAGGACAAAATACCTCAAAAAATGATCTCCCTCATCCTGGATACTATATTTTTCTTAATTCTCCTTAAAGATCATTTTATATTTCTTTTTGCCTGCCTTTTTATATACTCTATAAATCATTCCCGTAAATCCAAATGTAATTAGGGAATTCATGACAATCAGAATATTCAATATTTGGCATCATTACTAGTCATTTATTATTATGAACTCATAATTCAATATTATTTTTTCCTATGCATTGAGATGGCAATATTTGAAATCATACCATGATTAGCAATTTTTTTGCTCTCAGGACTAACCAACCAAAATGGTACCCTTTATTCTATTGGGAATGACAAGAATCCTGGGCCATAATTGAAGAGGTAGAATATAGAAGAAGAGACACTGGGGATATTCCTACCGTGTTTCCTCGATAATAAGAGACTGTCTTATTATTTTTTTTTGGACAGAAAAACACCAGAGGGCTTATTTTCAGGGGAGGGCTTATTTTAATGAACATTGACAGCAATTTGGTGATTACAAGCAAATTGTAATTACAGTGATTACAAGCAAATCACTGGGGAAGAACAGGATGACGCGCTCACTGCTGCAGCTCTGATTGGATGCAGCTCGGAGCGCGTCGTGTGTTTCACCGGGGGGGGGGGGGACGGTGCATACAGAGGGTACCGTAATGTAGCGTGTAGCGCAGGGGATCACCTTCACTACAGTAGAAATCTCAATAGGGCTTATTTTCGGGGGAGGGCTTATTTTAGAGGAATCTTACACAGTAAGGGGAGGGCTTATTTTCGGGATAGGTCTTATTATTGGGGAAACACGGTAGGTATGCCATAATGGTAGGGAGAAGGTAGGAGGGATCTGATGAATATATTGTAACATTGCTGGGGAAGTTGCTCAAGCAGAGTACAGAAACCAAGAAAGGAAGTGGGCCATCTAGCTTTCTATTTTAGCTAATTTTTCTTGGTACCTTTGTGTTTAAATCTGTTGTTTTTGCAATTACATAAAGACTTCAAGTACCCCCCCCCCCAATTCTAAGTTGTACCCAAAGGCAAAATCCCAGTTACTTTTCACTATAGTTCTCTGTGAGGGTCTAATAGCACTGCCCCCTTGTGGGGCTTGGGCAAAACTGAACGGTATGATTGACATCGTCAAGCAAAAGGGGCAAGAGACAAGAGAAAAGAACATTATTTTCATTGAAAATCAGTTCCAGATTTTATGGCAGTGAAACGAGTGACCCTGCCCAAAGTTTAGGCATCCTGAGAAAATTAAGTAACAAATTGATCAAAGAGTCATATTTTGGCAAAAGAAAATTTTAGCTAAAAATTATCTAAATTCCAGAGTGGGGCAGTCCAGGAGGCTTAATAAGTGTGCAACAGAAATGAACCAGCACAGAATATATTATCATTTTGAAACTGCACAATAAGAAAATGGTAAGGCATAAGATATATATATATATATATATATATATATACACACACACACACACACACATATATAAACATATATATACATATACACATATATTTATATGTGTGTATATTTGTGCATGTGTGAGTAACATCAAGTACCCTAGCATGCCCAGGATGACTGCTAGCACAGGTTCTTTGATCTGCTTTTCTAAAGAAAAGCAACTCAAAAAGGGTTAGCAATCTTGCTTTAATAAAACATATATATATATAGTTTACTTAGTTCAGGGGAAAAAGTCAGCACCCTGAACTTCAGAGAAAATACAAACAGAAAATACAAGTAGACAAAAAATACAGACAGAGAAAATAACACAATTAAACAGACGAACAGATGGGGGCTTTAGCTGTCTCGCTGTCTGACCATTACATACATACATACCAGTTTCTGCGTTGTCAAAGCCAGGGGGCTCAGCAGCTGCCCAGAGTCTCATCTGGCCAAATCCCACAACTCTTCCCATAAGTGAGCCCCCAAACAAAACCTCTTCTGTATATGTACCCTTCTTCAAGGTCAGAGGACATCACAACCTTCCCAACCCACTGCCCAATTACAAAGTAACAAAAGCTGTGGGCCTTCCTGAAAAACAAGACACCCCTAAGCTAGCTTCTCTTGTTGGGCTCCAAGTGAGTCCCATTAAGGGGCACAAAGATCTTCAAATACCCTTACCATTATTCTGTGTGTGTGTGTGTGTGTGTGTGTGTGTGTGTGTGTGATCTCTCTCTCTCTCTCTCTCTCTCTCTCTCTCTCTGTTCACCAAATATTCTGGATTGATTGCTACAGCAAATAAGCAAAATGCATCAGAATGGAGAAGGACCATTGTAAGAGGAAATACATCATCCAAGAGAGATAGCATAGTGTGCTGGAGTTGGACAAAGTTCTGGACTTGAAATGAGCAATACTTGGGTTCAGGACTATCTCAGATATTTACTAAGTATTTGACCTTGATCGAGTCACTTAAAACCTTTGAACTTTAGTTGTAAATCTGTAAAATGGGTATAACGGTAGCATCTTCCTTAGAAATTTGTAGGAATATATAACTCAGAAGATAAAATTTGTTTGTGGAGCTTTGCAAACTAATAATAATAAATTTAAAATAATAAATATGATTAATAATAAATATTGCTTTTATTTTCTTTTTCTTCATTTCTGAACTTACGTGAAAAAATCCCCTGTGACTTGCTTAACAAATTCTATTTTCCACTAAATGTACTGCCAGGAGTCCAAATTTACTCATTCTTTGACCAATGGGTCACAAGATAGAGTGTCAGCTTCCTCTCTCAAAGTAATTTTTTTTTATTTAAAATCTCCTTGCATATTTGCTCATAAAAATACAGGAAAATTCCCACTATTTCTGTTCTCTAATTTTCTGAGTCTTAGGAGCTTTTGATCAAGGTGACATGTAGGACTTTTATCCCTTCTCATTCCTACTAACTGTCTAACCTGAAGTCCAAAAACCTGGCCAAGAAACAATGGAAATAAGAAGAAAAGGAGAAAGAGCAAAAAATGAAAAGGCAAGAGAAGAGAAAAAAGAAGAGGAAGAGAAAAATAAAATTAAGAAAGAGTAAGAAAACTTTTTTTTTTGCTTTCTGGAGGGCAGTTGGGGTTGTGACTTGCCCAAAGTCACACAGCTTGTAATGTCTTATTATCTATCCTGAGGTCACATTTGAACTCAGGTACTCCTGATTCCAGGGCTGGTTCTCTATTCACTGTGCCACCTAGTCGCCCCTGAAAATACTTTCTAATGAATGAATATACTGAGAGTAAAGTGGAAAAAAATGATATACAAAGTTTCTAAAATATGTTCAACAGTGAGAAAAGAAAAGAAAGTAAAGAGTTAATGAATTACTACATAATCTTTTTTTCAGATAACAGATGTTGAGACTTTCTCCTTTATATGTTGGGACAGTGGCAGAAATTGACTAATTTGTAGAATAAATGAGGCTGATCTAGGTGGCAAAAAAGCAATAAATGATTGTTAAATTGATTTGAAGTCAGAAGCAGGAGGAAGATGATATAAACAGTGCTTTTGGTGGATGAGATAATAATAGTGTATGATAAAGGGAAGACAGGGCTACTCAATTCTAATTTAGATTTTCTTTTCAGTACCCCCAAAATAATCATCTTTAAATTGGATGGGCTAGAACATAAAAGGTTAAGAAATCAAAATAATGAAGAGGGTAACTCTGTATGATGATACTCCATTTTTTCAACAAATACTTATTAATGAATGAATAAATAATAATAAATAACAATAAAAAAACTTGTATCAAGTGCTAAAATGCAAATTCTCAAAACACTTACACTATAATGGGGGAGGCAATGCTAAAATAAATTTTGACTGTAGGGCAGAAAGAAAGATTTAGAAGTCCTAAGATATATGGTAATGAAACAAATTGCAAAGTTTAGAAACAGTTCAAATGACAGTTTTTAAAGTCTGAAAGACATTGAGGCAGGTCAGATGGCAAAACCTAGAGGATCTTAGGAAGCAGCTAAAGGATAGATAATAAGACCTGGTTATCTTCCATCTCACTAAAAGTAATAGATTGATTAGTCCTATTTCATCTGAAATGATAGAATGAAGTGTATAGAACTAGGGAAACAATTTATTCAGTGACATTATAAAGACTACTTTGAAAGATTTAGAACTCATATCAATACAATGATATACCTCAGTGACAGAGTACTATAGATGAGGCATATTACTTACCTTCTGCCATAAAGTGATGAGTTTAAAATGCAGAATAGGGAGAACATTTTTTTTAATGTGGTAAATCTGGGAATTGTTTTTGTTTCCTTAACTGTGCATATTTGTTATGAGGGTTATATTTTTATTTTATTGATCAATTGGAGGGAAGTAGAAGTGGTATATGATAAATTCTTGTAAACATAAATAAAATGATGAATTAAAAAAAGGATATACTTCAGATAAGAAAATGCAAATTTATAGCACAAGGAATAATCAAGCATTTTTATGTATGAATTAAATGCTTCTGAATTTAAAAAACACAATATTTATATACTTTCCATCTGAAGTCTCAATGAACTTTACAAATAGTATCATACTATTTTTCTTTAGAGGTAAGTAGGTGGCACAGAGGATAAAGTTGTAGGTCTGGAAATAAGAACTGAATTTAAAGCTGGTCTCAAACACTAGCTGTATGATTGTGTCACAACTAGTCACTTACCCTCTTTTTGCCTCAGTTTCCTAATGTATAAAATGAGGATAGTAATAGCTCTTAGCTCCTGCAATGCTTGCAAAGATTCGATGAAATAATAGTTGTAAAATGCTTAGCACACTATCTGGCACATAGTAAGTGATCTATAAATTCCTACAATGAGGTAAGAAAACTTTAGCATATTGCATTGTGATCTTAGAGACAAGATCAGCCTTTAGCAAAAGAACTGGAGATAGCAGATCTTGCACTACCTACACCTACACTACAAGGTTAAATAAATAGCTTTATGTGGGAGTGAATATGAGACATTTTTGTTAGGAGGCAGTTTGGTGATACAGTAGGTAGAGCATAGGACCTAAAGATCAAATCCTGCCTAAGACACCGAACTATCTGTGTGACCCTGGGCAAGTCACAACCTCTGTTTGCCTCAGTTTCCTTATCTATAAAATGAGGATAATAACAGTACCTACCTCCCAAGAGTTGTTATGAGGATTAAATGAGATTATATTTGTAAAGTGCTTTCCAAACCTCAAAGCATTATACAAATACTAGCTAGTTATTGTTCTAATTTATCCTTCATTTAAAGAAAAAAAAAGCAGTTCAATAGTAAATTACTGCTCTGGCTACTTCATGAGGGCATGAGTTCTCTTAACTGAAAGTATTCACACAGAGAGGCTAGAGGACCATCTGTCAGTGATGCTACAGAAGGGATTCCTCATTGAAGGGCAGCTGGGATAAGATTATCTCTTAGGTTCCTGCCAACTGTAAAATGTTATGATTCTGTGATTTTTGCTGTAACTAAAATTAGTTCTATCAAACATCAGGTCATATAAATACTAGGATGACTTTTATATTTTTGATGTATATCCTCAACCCCAGCACCTATTAAAGTGATGAGCAAAGGGTTAATTACTAACTAGCTGAACTTGAAAGTTGGGTGGTACAGTGAATAGAGTAGAGGACATGGAGTCAGGGAGACATGAATTCAAATTCATCTTAAAGCACTTACTAGCTATATGACCTTGGTCAAGTCAGTCAGTCAATAAATATTTATTGAGTGCAATAGTATATGCTAGGCTTTGTGCTAAGCACAGCATCACCTAACCTCCATCAAGGTAGTTTCCTAAATGCAAAATGAAGATAATAATAAACTATACCTCCCAGGGTTATAAAGATAAGATGAAATAATATTTCTAAAGTACTTTGCAAACCTTAAAATGCTATATAGATGCTTTCTTGCTGTTCAGTCATTTCAGTCTTGTCGAACTCTTCATGACCCCATTTGGAATTTTGTCAGCAAAGTTACTAGAGTGGTTTGCTGTTTCTTTCTTCAGCTTACTTTACAGATGAGGAAACTAAGGCAGAGTTAAGTGACTTGCCCTGGACCACAAAGTTGGCAAGTATGTAAGGATGGATTTGAACTCAGTTCTTTCTGACTCTAGGCTCAGCACTCTGTACATCATGCCACCTAGCTGCCTCATAGAGATGCTAGCTATTCATGAAAAATTGATTGAAAAATTTATTCATTAAGCAACTAAAAAGACCCATCCTAATGATGTTTCAGAAAGCAGAGCTATGCTCCCAGAATGATGAAGATAAATAAAGGAAGAATCACTAATGGTTATGAATGAAAAACCTATCAACATACCAATCTACATAAATTAAAATATATTTTGGGAAGCTATGAATAGTTAAGGAAACAAAAACTACATGATAGTACAATATTCCCAAGATAAAGATCCCCCAAAAGTTGAATAATCTCATCACCTCAAGATTTTGTAAAAGTATAGAGCAACAAAGGGCCTTAGAAGTGAACTAGACCAACCTTTAACTGAACCATCAGAGCTCTTTATATCTCAAACAAGTGATCTCATGGGTCTTCCACTGGAAAGCATCCAGAGTTGTGGCATTTATTCTACCGTAGGACTTCTCTTCTAGTTTTAGACCGAAGTTCTTCCTTATGTTATGGCAAAACTACTTGCTCTGTCTTCTTGGAACAAACAGAATAACCTTCATACCTCTCCTTTTTGATCATTCATTAAAAAACAATGTATTCATCAATTACAATGGGCCAGACACTGTGCTACATTAGGGAAAAAAAAAGTTAAAAGCCAGCATCCATTGGACACCTATGTCTCCATGGAAGACCTGAAGGAGGTGCTACAGAGGTGGCTGGTGGCTAACACCAAGGAACGAGAGGGAAAAAAAAAAATCTAAATGATGGATTTTCTAAATTGAAGGTCTTTGTGCCACTCCTTCCCAAAGACAGGAAGCCTAATGGAGTTGACATTCTTAAAAACCTTTGTCACACTTTAGAAGATACCAACTCTTATCCAGACTAGAAGCACAGTTGCCACTCCTGGCCCAATACCACTACATGACACAGAAATTGTTATTTGCTACATTTCTGATCTGAGTCCATTCACTATTCCTTGGGCAACCTGGAAGCTTTCTGTTCTTCAGCGTTCATTATATTTATGTCAGACTTAGTTCAGACACCCTAGAGGCATCAGCCCTACTGGTGCTCAGAACACCCAAATTGAACCAATTCACTAACCTCAGCTTGCTCCAATATGCAATATTAGAAGGAATGCAATAACACATCTAGCATCAATATCCTTCCTAATATAAGCAACAAGAAGAAGAAATAACTGTAGTGCTCAAGATACAGTGTGACCAGGGAAGAACATCATAGCATTAGTATAAAGCTTAGAATTTGAGGGGGAATTTAAAGAGTATTTATTTTAACATCCTCACATTATGGTAGAAGATGCAAGATTCAAACCCAGGACTTAAAGGCTCAACAATTTGGATGAAGAAGGAGCCTTAAAAGTAATTCAATCTAACCTTATTTCTTAGAAATGAAAGTGAAACACAGATAAGTCAAACATCTCTCTCAAGATATATTAACATAGTAAATGATAGAACCCGAATATGAAGTCAGGTTCTCTGACTTCAACTCCATCTGTCTTCCCACAGCACTCTCTTACTCTGCTTCTGAATCCAAGGTTCTATGACACCACAGTGTCTTTCCATTGTTCCTGATGCTGTACTTCCACCAATGCAGCCTAAGAACAAAGCTTATTAGGCTGCCATGCAACATATTTAATTAATTCTGATCTTGAAAGATACCAATATAGTTTGATCTTTTTAAAGCATCTTCTTATTTTGTACTTGTAAAGATATAATTTTTAATGTAAACATATCCTTACATTTATCTCTACTGTGTTATTGGTGTTAAATGTTTGTCTCCTGTTTAAGACTATCAGGATCAACCAATTATCCAGTCAATAAGAAGTAATTATGTGCCAGACATTGTTACCCCTTCTTGGTATATAAATAAAAAATAAGAAGTAAGTCCCTGGCCTCAGGGAGCTTATGTTCTAATGAGATATTTTTAAATCTCAATTTTGTCATCCAACATTGTTTTATTCCAAGTTGTTGATAAAAATAGCACTCCTCTAAGTCAAGAGTTTTTACCTGGGGTTCTTGAACTTTTAAACAAGCACCCCCCCAAAAAAAAACAACCCCAAACAACCTATAAATTGAATTCAACATAATTGTTTTCTTCTTTAATTCTATGTATTTTAATTTTTGCACTTTATATTATTCTGAGAAGGGCCTCTAGGTTTCTCCTGGCTGTCAAAGGTGTACATTAATTACCAAAAGATTAAGGATCCTTGCTCTGAGTTAACATTGATACATTAATTGACACTCTTTGGGCTCAACTGTTAAATGCATATGCTATACTTGATGAACCCATATACGTGTTGTACATATTCCAGTTGTATTTCATTTGAGTCTGGAAGAACACAGCCCTCAAAGAGCCCAGTATAATAAAGTAGTCAAGAAAGATTTAAGAATAAGAAAATCATAGGAACATTGATTTAAATTAGGAAAGGACTTTAGAGCTCATCTACTACAACCTTCGCATTTTACAGGTGAAGAAACTGAGATGCAGAAAAGTTAAGGAAGGAACTTGTCCAAGGTCATGTAGTAAGCATCAGAAACAGAATTTGAATCCAGGTCCAGCAAATGCAGAGTCAGTGACCTTTCCACTAAGTCATACTGCCAATGATCTGCAGTTTTCTACCTTAGTCAGTTTTCTTAGTTTTGTACCTATAATCTTTGGCCAGTAGGGGGAACCATATTTTTGGAAAGATATAGAGAAGCATCATGGCATACCAAATAAAAACTGATTATTAAACATATTGGCTGTGTGATTCCAAGTAAGAAAAAACTTCTCAGTATTCTAGGCATATTAAACTTCTTTAGCTACCCAGTTATTTACCTCTGTTTGCAGAGGTAGTTTCCTCCCTTGAAGGGGTCCTATACTAATTAATGAGATGTCTAGTCCTTATCACAATACTTAGGTAGAGAGTGTCCAGAAGAAAAAAAAGAAACAACTCAGTGTTTGTAGCAATTCTATAGCTATTAAAAATCAATTTTGTTTTAAATAAACACTAAAACAAAATAGAAAATTCACTGCTTTCAGAATAACCAACACAAAATTAATCACATTTTCTGAATCAGAATCTGACTATAATAAATATCGTCATAACCTAAAAAGCTATTTGAACTCTGGGCACATATATAGGCAGCTCCCAAATCTTCAAGTCTTATAATATTGTTGTTATGAGATAAACCTCCTTATAAAGGAACTTTGGAAATGCTGCCTGTCATGTAGGTGATATTCAAACAGGGGTTTACTACATCAATCAAAACCATAACTAGAAAGTAAAGGACTTTGATTTATTACATAAATAGAACAAAAAGTTGTCAATAACACATGGACATGACAAAGATGCTTCATGAAAATATATAGTCTGAGCCAGTAGTATTGTCTACCTTGATGACATGTACATATTTTCTTCTACCAAAAACTGTTAAAACTTTCAATCCTGCTAAGTATAGAAAACGTAGCCATCTATAAAATGCAATCTAATTTAATGCATATTATCTAATTGTATCAGGAGAAGAATATGATAATGTAACAGAAAGAAGGCATATATTAACCTAGGGTTAGAAGACACCACATCATTAATAACTTTGTTGATATCTGCTCTCCACTGAATAAAAGTCTTAGTCTAAGCTATATTGACCCTCCCAAAGCTTATGTTATTTCCCATTTCCTTTCTATAAGAAATTCTTTAGGGGTGGCCAGGTGGCTCAGCGAGTAAGAGCACTGGCTCCAGTGTCAGGATGACCTGGGGATCAAATCTGGGCGCAGATACTTAGCACCACACCCAGAAATAACTGGCCGTGTAACCTTGAGCAAGTTACTTAACCCCGATTGCTTAAAAAAAAAAAAAGAAATTCTTCAGCTGCATATGATTTGTTGCTTCATTTTTTTGTGATGTGATAAATTATTTAGAGAAGTAGCCTACTAAAGTATATAGAAGGATTGTCTCAGAAGACCTAGCTTCAAGACCTGCCTTTGATACATACAAGCAAAGTAACCAAGGACAAGTCACTATTTCAGTAACCTTAAAGCAAATCCTCTAACGTAGGGATGAGTTACTAATCTGTATTAGTGGACTTTTCATACCAACATGTCCCCATACCAAAGAAATCATAGGTTGACTTCTCTCCCGTTTCCTTAATCTGAGTTCACAAAATGATTAAACATGTAAATCCAACAAACATTTTAACTACATGTAATATTTTAATGATTATATATAACATACTGTGCATTAATATTTGTAAATAGAATATTATCTTATATATTTTCAAAATGGGCAAGTATCAAATCAGGAAGTATAAATATAAAATGAGGAAGATTTCAAAGACTCAGTCTTCTCTGGCTCTGCATGGATGGAACAGAATCAGAAGGTTGATTTTAGCAACATTTTTCAGACAGAAGAGGAAGGAAAGAATCATAATTAGGGAAACATGATTTCTTCCACGTGGCTATTCCTCCCATTGCTGCAATTTTTTTTGTCTTTTCATGCCTTCTCAACCTCTGTGAGTTTTGTCTATGTCTTTCCAATGATCTTCCATGGAGTATCCATCAGGTATGCTTGAGGCCTTCATCATATTTTAGGGTAATATTTAGTCTGTTTCTCTCCATTCCTACTAAATTAACATCCCCTCACAACACACTCTTCTAGATGTACATATCCTAGACTAGATAATGTCATTTCTACTTTTTTTCATATAAGATATAGTAGCATGCTACAATCTGATTATGTTTACCATGTGTCTTTCCATTGGCCTTCAGATTATTTGTGATTTTGTTTGTTCCAAGATCATGGTGTTCTATGATTTCAAGCCATATAGCATCATCAGGAGAATAATTACACTAAAGAGATGGAGATGGGGTTTTATAGCAGTGAGCATTTAGGGCTCATTGAAATCACTGCACCATTCCCCATGTGCAATTGAACACAATTGCCTCCTCTGACTGTATTTGGGGTCCAACTCATTATCCATCTGTAGTACTTGTCGAAGATATGCATATTGATGAGCTATCTTGATGAACTGCCCTCCCAACTAACTTTTCCTGTCACAGAATGAGAAACATGCATTTTTCATTTTCTCTGTGACATTATAATATTATTGAAATTGTTGAGATTTAGCTCTCCAATTTTCATGGGTAAAGGAATTATTAAATGTGTAGGAAAATAACCATAATTGCTCAATGCATGGCATTAGACCAACAAATTCAAGTAAACAAACCAGAAAAGATACTACTCAGTATAAAAGATATACCCCGGCATAGTGCATTAAGTATTGAGGATAGGATGAGGAAGATCTGGACGCAAATCCCACTACTGATTTTTATTAGCCATGTGTCCCTGGGTTAATCATATAACCATTATTGGCCTCAGTTTCCTTAACTGTAAAATGGGGACAAAAATAGTATCTATCTCCCAGGATTGTTGTAAGGACCAAATGAGATAATATTTTAAAAAGTTCTTATCACAGTTCCTGGTACCATATAGAAGGCACTTAATTAATGCTTGTTTCCTTCCTCCCTCCTTCTCTTCCTTTCTTTCCTTCCTTCATCATTCCTTCTATTCTTTTTTCCCTTCCTTCCTTCTGCCCTTTCTTTTTTCTTTCCTATTTTCCTTCCTTCCTGTACTTCAGATAACTCCCTAGACTTATCTATCTACCTGTATGGATATGGTCACTAAACTCCTCTGGAAGTCATATTTCTCATCTATAAAATGAGGAGATTAGATTAGATGGTCTTGAAGGTCACTTCCAATTCTAATCTGGGATCCTATGATATATTAAGTCAAAGTTGGAATTGCATTTTGTTGGAAGGACTTCTTATAGCAGGCATTTCCCCAGGATGATGAAATCACAGAAACTTCTCATGATTTGCAATCAAAATAACAACAGCAGAAACATGAAAAAAAAATGAATGCAGGAGGAATTCAGCTTAGATGCCCAACAGTTAAAGCAAAGTAGTGGAATTAACATATTTCTGCATCTCTGACCAATAGTTGAAGTTGATGTCAAAGTCAACAGAAGGCTTTTCTACAATATGCCCCTGGGTGTTGATTGATGGGGACATGGTACTAGAGTAGATATGCAATAGACCTGACCCAGAATGGTATTATGTTCCTTACTTTCTTACTTAGAAAAAAGAAATAAAATTGATGGTTCTATAAGAAAAGTTAAAAAGGTACATATGGAGGGACATCAAAGTTTACCCAGTTATGCTGGGGTAACTGCTTATACTTGCGGTAGCTGGAGATCAACTATGTTCTACAATAATGTGAAAAGTGCTCCTCTCAATTATTTGCTATATTACCAGGAGAATTATATCCCCAAATTGCTAATGTTAATGTGCTTGGCCAATGGAACCTATACTGTGTAATGAGGTTATATTGGATTTGTTGAGTAATAAAAACAAAAGTACAACTATACTAAAAGCTGACATTTGTAGAGGCTTTAAGATTTGCAAAGTGCTTTAAACACAAATAAGCATCCTTAACTGCTTTGTAAGCATTTAGCAAGTTATGTTCTGTGTCAGTGCTTTTCAAAGTCTTTTTAAGATTTTGTAGGTTTAAATAGCTTGGAATCTCAACTTCTTGCATAAAGTCACAGGTCTACCAATGGGAAGATCTATAGAGACTGCCCAGGCCTAACCCCTCATTTTACAGATAAGGAAACTGAGTCCCAGAGAGTTTAGCTGACATGTCCAATGTCACACAAGGAGTATCAGAGTTAAGTTATAAAGTCATGTCTTCTGCCTCCAAATCTATTGCTCTTTTCATGACAATGCCCCTCATAGCAGGTAGCATGTGGTGTCCAAGACAAGGAGATGTTGTCATTTTCAGAAAGAAGGAAAAGGTCCTTTTGCAACCCTTGCCAATCTGGTGTCATTTTTCAGAGAGTAGGAGGGTTTCTGAAGTGGTGATATTGGGGTGTCAAGGAGGAGGAAAGATGCAAGGATATTCTTTGGGTATCAGGGAAGGCTATTAGTTTGTAAATAATGCTAGAGGCAAAGACAATTCAGCGTGGCTGTGCAGATGAGGGGAGAATATATCGATTATTTGGTTACAGAAGAGTCAATGTTGAGGAAGATTAAGTAGTGGAGGGTTATTGAGTTATTTCAGAGGCCTGGTGTTCATCTTCTTCCTTGATGTGTGGTGGGATGATGGATATTGGTATTGGTCAGACCCTGTCTCGTGATGAAAAAAGCAGGGCTATGAGACCCAGGTCTAGTAGTGTCTTTCTGACTTATATTAGCCAAAACTGTCTCTGGTTTATTCTCTAGAGCAGGGTATCACAACTTGCAACTGGGTCTTTGTAACTTGAGCAACCTAATGCCAGACAATTTTGGACATGTTCTATAAATAACAGAAGTGCAAGACTGAAGAGTGTTTTGGCACCAATATCCTTCAACCCACACTCCTTTCACCAAACCCCAAAGGTTTCTTGTGGTACTCCAAGTGGATTCTAGTGGATATAATTTGGAAACCAATAGACTAAATTATGGACACCAATTTGACACTGACATGTTATTGTCCCTGGATTCAAATGCAAATTTGCCAGAGCATTAATTCTTGAAAAATGATGAGGGAGTGAGTATTTTTCCATTGCTATGTGAAAAATGGTGCAGATTTGTATTGTGTGGCCTCACAGTGCAGAACTGAAGGCAACCATCAGGTGATGGAAAGAGTTTGGGATTTGTAATTAGAAGAAATGGTGAAACAAGAAGACTTGGGTTTGAACCCTAGCACTGCCCTGAGCAAGTCATGCAGCCTCTCTGGGACTTTTTTTTCCTTATCTATTAAGTAAGGGGATTGGGTTAGAGGGCCTCAAAATTCTACTTTTATGACTCTACAAAATTCCTGGAAAGTAGATTTTAGCTCATTTTAAAGAACTCTTTAGCAATTATATGTGCTCCCAATTGAAAATAGATTTTTGAAAGTATTGAGCATCCTGTCATGGCAGATATTCAAGAAAATATGGCATGACTATCTGTCAATGATATTCATCTGTCAATGAGGTTATTTTTCCATTGGGTAGTAGGTAGGACTCAATGACCTTTACAGTATTTTCCAATTCTATGATCCATATAGGGGCAGATAGAAAGAACAGTAGATAGAGTACTAAATTTGGAGAAGGAAAATGAGTTGAAATCCTGCCTCAAACACTTAATGCTGTTGCCCAGTCCTTTCTAGTCTTGTCCACTCATTTCCTTCTCCAACTCATTTTACAGATGAGGAAACTGAGGCCAACAGAGTGAAGTGACTTGTCTAGGGTCACATAACTAGTAAGTGTCTGAAGCCAAATTTGAACTCAGCAAGGCAAGTCTTCCAGACTCCAGGCCTGTTACCCTATCTACCATGCCACCTAGCTGCACCAGACACTTACAGAGCTGTTTAAATAAGTCACTTAACCTCTTTGTGCCTCAGTTTCTTTTTCTGTAAAATGGGGAAAATAATATTACATATCTACCAAGAGCCAAATGAGATGATTTCATATACATACATGCATATATGTGCATATACATATACACACATACCTATACATGCATACATATGTATATGTATATATGCGCACATCTATATTATAATTTAATTTACGTATGTAATCTATAATCATATATGTAATCATTTTGTAAATCTTCAAGTTCTATGTAAATATTAGCTATTGTTTCCTCACTATTATATAGCCATATCACATCTTTTTAAAAATTCTGAGAAAAAAATGCTTCAATTGTTATGTTTGCTGGAAAGTTTTCTGTTTCTCACAAAAGTATAGTAAAATTATTATAATTTCATCTGGTAGGAAATTATTTAAAATCATCTGAACTTGACTTTTAGGGTTCTAAGATACAAGGTGTTTCCAGATATTATTTTGCTTGATTCTTCCATTCTTAAAATTTCCTCTAAAGTCCATTAAGATTATTGGTACACTAGCCTGACTGGGTCAGTGAAACCATGTGACATTAATGACTTTGCACCAGTGACGCAGGGAAGACCATGTCTTCCAAGGCCACAAAGCAGCTATCTTTTGAGATTCCCTAAAGTACTCAAAATTCACATACCCCTCTTCTTCGATCACCTACTACTCTACTCTACTCAAAGCCTAAAGCAGGATAAACTGTTAAAAGGGGGGAAATGTTTAGTATAAATCCTTGTCTTTATAATTGAGAGAATCTTTCCCTTTTTTCTTAGCACAAATGACCTTTTATAAGATTTTTTTAATCTGTAGAGGGAAATAAATCAAGGGTTCAAGGGTGTTTTGGCATCTAATTGTTATGGTTCTGGTTTAAGCAAATTACAAGAAGGGGAAGACTATTGACTGAAATTGAATAGTCCTAATGTTCAAAGAAATGACTTAGAGGAAGATGGTAAATACTTGGAATTATTCATTATCTTCCAAATAGCTTGCATACGGAAGGCCATAATTTTATCTCCCTTGCAGGGCTGTTAATAGGATTCAAAAGAATGAGCTCAAGGGGCCTACTGTGATCTGAGGCTGAGGCTGAATTCCTGGTGTTGAGTCAGACTTGGAGCTCACTCCCCTCCCTTCCTTTTTTTTTTTCTTTTTTGAAGAAACAACTGCTTAGATATTTAGACATAAGATAAAGAGTCACTTCTATTAAGGAAAAGAGTTTGGAGGCACAGAGAAAGAAGAAATGGATGTGATTATCCTCCTGGATCAGAGAGCTTGAATAGCATTCTCATTTAATTTTACTCTAAAGGAGATCCAAACTCAGCAGTGAATGTTAACAGAGAGCCAACTTTTCTTGTTCATCTTGGACATGAGGGACTCAGGCTTGTAGGAAGGGCAGAGGAATACCCAGAGCTATCATTAGTCATTCTGGTACCCAGTGCAAGAGAAAGGAAAGGAACCCTCAAATGACCTTTAAAATTTCATTTTACATTTTTATTACTTTCTTTAATTTTTTATATCCAATATGACCTGCCCCGGTCCCACTCAAAGAGTGATTGCTTGTGACAAAAATTAAAAAAGAAAAAAAAAAAGCATTTCAGCAAAAGTAACCAAGCCCAACAGTAAGTGCAGTATTCCATAGCCATCGTTCCCCTCCCTCGGAAAAGAAGTTAGGTTCATTATCATAGCTCTTCTACAGGCTTAGGCTTATTCATCAAGTGACCCTTTAAGAATCATTTGTAAGAGAAAAGGAAAAGGAGAGGTCTAGTCTGGGGAGACTTCTAAAATCAAGACACAAAGCACTTTAGAAGAAAAAAAAAACTTAGGGCAATGGTCTTGTGGATAGATTCTAGTTCACCAAAACCTTTTTTGGGGAGGCCTCCAGAGCAGGGAGGAGATCAGGCAAAGTCTAGAAGAGCCTCAACTGGGGTGAGGTCAATGGGAGAAAGAAGTGAAGCTTAGTAACTTTATACTTTTATTCACTTATCTATGTAACTGTTGTCTCCTCACTCCCCAACCTCCCTCTATAGGACTGCATGTGTCAGTCCCTGGACTAGTCATTTAACTTGTAATTGCCTCTGGCTACTCTCTAAGACCCTAAGACCATAAGCTGCTGAGAAGGTTCTGATATAAATTGGTGGGGGATTTCCTCCTGACACTATGAAATTATAGGCCTGGTTAAACACACAGACACACACACACACACACACACACACAGTGTCAATGAGTAATTTAGAGAGAGAGAGAGACAGAGAGAGAGAGAAAGAAGAAAAGAAGAGAAGGAAGGGGGGGCTGGAAAGAGAAGGAAGAGGGAGAGGGTGAGGAAAACAGCACTTGCTTTTTTTTATAGGCTGAATTTTGGCATCCCTAAATTTTGGTATCCCTGGGAAAAAAGCTTTGTTTGCTCCACCCTAGTTTAAGATTCAAATATACTTACCTTTTCCAGCAGTTGTCGAAGTTGCCTGCTTTTTGCATCCCGGGAACACAGGTTCTGTTCTGGTGCAACCACTGTGCAAATGCATCGTCCATCAGGATCTTGGGCTGAGCTATACACTTGCCACCCTTCTTTTGGGCTAATCTGAGTCTGGGGAAACCAAGGACAAACACAAGAAACGCAGAACTCAGTTAACAGGATAAAGACAGGGCAAAGGTTCCATAGCATAATCAAAGACTAAACTGTCGTTCTTTGTATCAGGCAGAATTCATACGACCACTTTGTCATGAGCCCAGAAACATTTTATTCCATATACGTCCCTCTAAGTTTGGATTTTCCTTTTTGGACTTAGACTTGCCATTTAACATAGAACAAATTGTTTACCAATCCTAGAGAATTCCCCCGTGATTTTTGTCATATCTTTGACACTTTGACACTATCTTTGGAAGCTTCTGACAAAAGAAAGCTAAAGTGTCCTGAAGCAAACAAGTGCCTACACCATCAGTACTTTTACACAAGGAGATATGTTGGCCAAGCCTTTTTGAAGGATGTAACAATTAATAGTAATTATTTTCTGAGTGGTATAAATGTATAAAATATCCTATAGTCTTCACATCTTTGCCAAGAACTTTCAGTTCCAACAAAAATGTGTTTTGTTTGTGTTTGTGTTTGTTTGTGTTGTGTTTGTGTCTTGTCTGGATTTTCCTCCTTAAGCTAGATAGAAAGCCCTAGCTGAGAATATGCATTAAATCAATGAAATCACACAGGTCTAGTTATTATCAATCTGCTTTGTTTTTCTGTTATCTTCTTTTACCAATTTATGCCTTCCCCCACCTTTTCCTAGGGAACTAACCCTTATAATGAAGAGTTAAAAAGAAAGGGGGGTGGGGCGAGGAGGTTGATTAAAAATAACAAACACATCAATCTTATCTGATAGCATATTAGATGTTCCCTCAAACACTTTCAGTAACTCCACCTTGCCAACAAAAAAATTCCAAATTCCTTGCCCTTTTTTTAAATTTTATTTTTAAATTTAATTTAATTTAAATTTTATTAATTTGTTTGGCTACTTTTAGTTTACAAGATTCAGTTCCATAATTCCTTGAGCCCCAAATTTTCTCCCCCTCCTTCCCCTCCCCTCCACATGGCAGCATACAATAAAGTATAGCATCTGCAAATACTTTCACATTAGACATTATTCAAAAATATGGAATACTTCACGAATTGGCATGTCATCCTTGTGCAGGGGCCATGCTAATCTCTGTATCATTCCAATTTTAGTATATGTGCTGCCAAAGAAAGCATTAAATAAATATCTTTTTAAAAAACAATTTTTGGAGGGGGTTGGGGCAGGTCAATTGAGATTAAGTGACTTGCCCAACATCACACAGCTGGTAAATGTTAAGTGTCTGAGGCCAAATTTGAATTTAGGTCCTCCTGACTCCAGGGCCAGTGCTCAGTTCACTGCACCACCTAGTTGCCCCCCTAAATAAATCTCTTTTTAAATTTTTTTTTTGCTTTCTTTCCTTTACCCTTATGTTGATAGCTCCTCCACAACTTAGATCTATATAACTCTCCATTTCTTTTATTTTCTACTAACCCCATAAAGAGCCCAATGTTTTAAACACCAAACTGATGCACTCATTGTTCCTATGTGTATCATTTTCTCTGGACCTTAGCTAATGACCTTTCTTGTTCTTAAAATTCCTCCCTAACCTTTAGCTGTCCTCCTTTCTTCATCTGAACCCTAACTTTTTTGAAGGCTCAGCTCAAGTGCCTTCCACCCCAGGATGCCTTACTTAATCGCCCAGCCCTGAATTTCTCTAGTATTTATTGGCTGTACCACTCATTTGCCCTTAGCCTAACTTGTATTCAACCATTTAATCAATAAGCATTAAGCCCATAGAGCAGATGAAAAAGTAAACCAGTTCCTGACCTCAATGAGCTTACATTATAATAAGAGACAAAACATGTATATATATGAGTATAGAAGGAATATATACAGAAAATGAATATCGGGTAGTTTGAGGAAGGAGGGCCCTAGAAGCTGGAGTCTCAGGGAAAACTTCATGTAAAAGAGGACACTTGAATTGAGCTTTGAAGGACTCTAGGAGTTACAGGAGGAAATTAAGAGGAATAGAATTCCAGGCATGGAGGACAGAAAGGAGGAGTGTTGTGTGTAAGGAAAAAGTGGGCCAGTATGCTTGGACTGTATAATTTGTGTGGAGAGTAATGTGTAAGAAAATACTGATCTTTTTATATAAATGGCTAATCTTGGATAATGTAGTTGTAAATACTTTAAGGGTAGTGTCCTAGGTTATAACTTTTTTGTTTCTGGAGTACACGGCCCTATTCCTTAGGCATGACTGAAGAATAAGATTGTATTCTGAGTACTTAGTTCACACCTTTCAATCATAGATGGATACCTTAAAATATTTATTGGATTGAACTTGTTCAGATGATGATGATGATGATGATTGATGATGAAGATACCACAACATTCTCATGACAGATACCCTAATGGACTATGTAAACAGTCATTTTATTCAGCATATGGACACATATATTGGCTTCCCTAGTAAACGTGATAGGTTTTGCTTATCTTTGCCTCTAGACTCACGGTTAAAGTAGAACAACCCTTCTTATTTCTTGCTGAACTTAAATATAAAATGGTAGCTTATGTTACAAATTCTTTAAGAGTAAAAATGTTACACTTTCATAGTCTATAAAATCCATGACAGTGCCTTGCAAGACAACTTTTTGATGCTGAAATGTGTGTGGAGGAAGATGGAAATTCCTTCCACCTCTCCCTGGAGTCTTTCAATTTTCATTTTTGGTGGGGGGTGTGTGGGGTGGGTTAGAGGTGGTAGAAATTGATATATCCTGCTATAATATCTATATAATTCTAAACACCTAGATGTTTTTTTCACTCAAAAATAAAACAAAATAAAAACAAAAAGCCTCAGGCAGTCATCTGTATATTTCAAGTGTTTAGTTGTTTGGGCTTGTGAAGACTCAACATCCAGAGGACATTTCACTTCATTTGGGGGCTTTGGTTTCCTATGGACACAGTCAGTGTTTCTGTGCTTTTGTCATGTAGTCATAAAACACATGGTCATTTCGACATAAAGAATGGATGGATATTAACATAATATCGAGCTACCTTCAGTTAGAAAAAAATGCCTTTTACTTTTACATCTGGCTGGGTTTCTTCCCCTTTGCCTCTTGGAGGATAACCCATTTAAATGATCTGAATATATTATAAGTTAAGCACTCATGCTGACTAGCTATTATAGAGACATATAATGCCTATGTCTCTGTTTTCATAAATTTTAATGAATTCCATTTGTTATATGAGACAGTTTGAGGAAGTAGAAAGGGAAATATACAGTTCCAAATTCTAGTTTCACCATTTCTAGCTTTGTGAACTTGGTTTAAAAAAAACCATCATTGTTTTAAAAAATATAATTTAGGTCATCTAGCTCTCAGCTTATTATAAGAATTAGATTACACAGCTAATTCATTTGTTTATTTATTTTCCTACTGGGCATATATAATAATGTTGTAACCACATATATATGCCAGCTATTAGAATTATCATAAATGATGCATATCTGATCTATATAAACCACATAGGAATGTTAGCCTCAGTTTATAGAAACACAGAACCATTGTTGGAAAGGAACCTCAGAGGTCATCTGGTCTATTTCTTACTCAAAGTATGAATCACCTGCTCAAGATCATCCACAAATGGTTATCAAGCTTCTTCTTGATCTACAACAACAGAGAATGCACCATATTTCAAGGCAGCCCATCCCACTTTTTGATAGCTCTAATTGTTAGGAAACATCCCCTTGTATTTAGTTAATAATTGTCTCTCTGTAATTACCACACACTGATTTTAGTTTTTGCCCTCTGGTGCCAAGAACATGTCTAATATCTCACATGAGTCAAGTCAAGCCAAGTCAATATATGCTTATCAAGCATATGCTATATGCCAGGCACTGTGATAACACTAATCACCTTGCAAGCATTATGGTATCACTTGTAGTTTTAGTTTTGTCTTAAAATCTGTAATAATACAAACTGTTCTTTATAGTGTCAATCAAAGGATAGGAGCCAGAAATTGTTAAAAGACGTTTTCTTATTTTTCAAGTTATGGACTCAGTCATTGCATATCCAGAAAGACATAATTAAATTACCAGTACAAATGCAAATAATATATAGCTATAGATTGATATGTACAAGTAGATACATATATGTGTATATGTATATGTACATACACACATATATTATATAACACATAAATACACACAAATAAGAATCTTCTCTTCTGATAAAGAAATCAAATCTTACAATTCTCTCCCAGCTTGTTTTGCATGATCAGTTCTCTATTGCTTAATTTAAAGAGAGAGAAAAGGGTATGAAAAAATAGTCACACTGTAGGTATAAAACTCTTTTTATAGTTTATTTTCAATAAGGTAATTGAAAAAATGTTTCAAAAGAAATACTTTTACTTCTGTAAATGAATATTAATATAGTCTATTGAGGCAAACATAGGAATGATCATTTTTCCTTGAATGAAAATATCATATATTAAGAGTTTACTATGTGTTTGCTATGGTGTACCTTTGGTATAGACACAAAAAAACAGATAATGCCCTCAAGGAGTTTAGATTCTAAGAGGAAAATGCAGTATATATAGGGAGTGTGGCTAGGAAAAGCAGTTTTAGTTTAGGGAACAGAGAGAGTGAGTTGATGTATAGAGCAATCAATTGATATTCACTTTCCAGAAGCAATGGTACTATTGATTTCCTTATTGTTTCAAGAACAAGAAAAAATGGTTCAAATATTACAGGAAAAGATTTCAAGGAGGCCCAGAGGGCTGACTGGAATGGATGTGGAAGTAAAGCATCATCTGGAGCCTAGGACCCCCTAGTAGATAGAATGGGCTACATAGTCTAGCACATACTCAGTCAAGATAGTTGGGTGCTAGGAAGGAATCTTTAGAGATGAATGAGAGTGGGGGCATAGATTCTGGAGGACCAGTGTACAGAGGTTTAGTATAGAGGACATTAGTTCAGGGAGGGCGTGAAGAAGACCAGCAGTAGCAGGTAGAGTATAATATAGTATGAGTATATGGCTACATGTATGGTAGGAATGTGAAGGTGTGGATATATTTTCCTATAATTAGATATAATATTTCAAAAACCTCAGAAATAATTACCAGTTATTTGAATAGATTTCCTTTGTGAGGAGGGGACAAAAATCACCTAATTATAAATATACAGTTGAGTCCACTCAGCAAACATGAATACCAATGTTCACTTGCCAAGTTTTATATCCTTTAGCACATGGTATATTTTCCCAAGAGAAAGTGGCAGTTCCTGTCAAGATTGAGGGTAAATGGAAAAGTGGAAAGATAAACAATGTTCATGTTCATTAATCATTCTCTCAAGTGTCTGCTGAAGAAAGTAATGACCTCATTGGTTCTTCCAAATATCCAACTGTAAAAGTAATTAGTGAAAGCAATGGCCCTTCTTCTAGTTAGTTGAATGATCTAAACCAGGTGCCTGCAAATTATGGTCCCCCTGGCAATTGTCTGTCAATCTCTAGTCTAGACTAGACTATTAAAAGAATTCTTGTCTATTAAGGGAAAGAAAAATTGAGAGAGACAAAGGTGGTAGCAAAGTACCTGACAATGTTATGGTTTTTGAGGAAGAGATAGGACTAGGAATCACCAATAAACAATGCCACTTTTATGATATATCTAGTCTCCTTTCTTAGGGTTCTTATACACTGAAAAGGGGGAGAAGTAAATGAAATCCTGACAACATTCCAGCTTCAAAGATTTATTCTATGGCTTTTGAAGAGCCAGTAAAATTCTAACCTCAACTCAGTTTATCTGTCAGAAACCATTTACCTTCTGATGTCAACAAAACTGCAGACAAGACCTGTCACCCTCTTAGCACTCTCCAAGTGTTTGAGAATTTTTACCATCTGTGGGTGATGGAATCTCATAATAGTATCTCTACACTGCTGTCTTCACATAGACCTAATCTTTGCTATAGCTGATGCTCTTCCCCTTGAACCTTGTGTGTTATTTAGAAAAACCAATGAACTATTTAGTAGCTTTTAATATTAAGAAACTCATGAAATATTTAAAGGGGCTCCAAGCAGAATTAAAATGATATTTTTAACAATTGGATTTTGGGTTTTATTTTTTTTTCTGGCAGTTTAATTATCAGGCTATACTACTCAATTCCTAGATGTAGGTGCCTTATATAATTTAGTCAACTGATACCTGACCTATAGAACCATAGAGGGTGGAGCAGGTGAGTTCATGAGAGCTTATCAAGGTAGTGGTGACTGTAACAAGTAGAGAAATCAGAAATGTGTTCAATATGTGTTCAGCAATATACATATATATGTATGTATGTATATAGATAGATAGATAGGTAGATGATAGATAGATAGATAGATAGATAGATAGATAGATAGATAGATAGATAGGTAGATAGGTAGATAGATAGATAGATAGATAGATAGATAGATAGATAGATAGATAG
>NW_027185798.1:56896538-56947104 GCF_028583685.1 Petaurus breviceps papuanus | reverse complement strand
TAGATAGATAGATAGATAGATAGATAGATAGATAGATAGATAGATAGATAGATTGATAGATAGATACATAGATACATACATAGATACATTGCTGGAGTTTTGTGTTTTGCAATTCAAGAATTGGGGTTGCCACAATGAATAATTCAGTCCTTTAGGCAGCTTCAGACTTACACTTCTTCCAAAAAGCATCAGGTAGCCAGGAGGAGACTGAACTTTCCTCAACCTTATTCTTATTCATGTTAACTTTGTTAAGGAGCAATTTGTTCTAAGAGGATGGAATGAGCCTGTGTGGAATAGTGGAGAATAGGCTAGCTTTGGAATTGGCCAGGACTTAGCTTCAAATTTTGTCTCTGGTCTTTCCAACATATGTGACTCTTTAAGCTCTGTTAGCTTTAGTTTTCTCATCCATAAGCCATAGATATATGTAATACCTGACACATGGAGGTGAGGACTAAGCAAAATGGTATTATGTGAATCTTAAAATAAATGCCACTTATCTGTCAATCAGGACGTTTTACTGTTTAACACTTTCTTTTTTTCTTTAAGAACACTGCAACATCAATGAGAATGTGCATATTTATCACATATATCAATAATGACAATTCACATTTCCCTGGTCCCTTATGTTTTACAAACATTTAAAATATCTAATTTTGTCCTCAAAACAGCTTCGAGGGGAATGAGGTATCTGCTGGTAGCTATGTGACATTGGACAAGACATAACTTTTGTGAGTTTGTTTCCTCATCAGTAAAGGAAACAGTTTTCTGGCTAGTACAATGGAAAGATCATGGCACTGGAAGCAGAGGACCTAGCAGAATCAAACACAAGCAACCACTGTGGATTATTACCCATGTGACCTTAGGCAAATCATCTTTTCTCCCTGAGCCTATGTTTTCTCACCTATAAAATGAGCAGATTGGACTTGACAGCTCCCCAGATCCATTCCAGCCCTGGATCTTTGTTACTCTAACTAAATAATCTCTAATTCACCCTATAATTCCTTATAATAATTCCTTATAATTTGCCTCCTGATTCCTTATAATTAATAATAAACCATATATACCTCACATTTTCCACAAACCTCTGGATTCAGAGAACCTGGGTTCAAAGACCATTTCTTATCTTTATTATGTTTTTGACCTTAGTAAGTTACCTGACCTCTCTGAGCCTCAGTTTCTTGATTTACAAATAGAAGGGGTTGGATAAGATGACAACCAAATTTCCTTTCTGTTGTAGATCACTGAGCATTCCAACTTCCTAAATCTTATAATTCCAGGACTCTTGATATTACACCAATGCTGGTTCTTGCATTTCTCCCTAAGAAGATACTCAGCGGGGAAGAAAAATACTATCATCAAATGAACCAAATACAAATTGAGGGCTTGTCCCCTAACTTGTTTCTACATTCACATGATTTTCCTAATGATTTAGAAAACAAAAGAGTTTCACTGTACCTGAAAAAAAAATGGTAAAGACAGGCCTGGTGATCTAGGATTGAAGGGCAATCAGTGGGGAAGAAATGAGAATGGGGGGATGTTTCTTTCATTAGTTTCTGGGCATCCTCAACTATTTTCTACCTGTGGAAGTTGTTAAATTCATTAGAATGTAATTGGTTTGAGGTGAAAAGGGATGAAATTTATTAAAAAGGGCAAAATAAATAGAGTTTGCCATTAGGTTTCTCTGAAGACTCTCTTCTCCACAGTGGTATAGCCAGCTTCCTGAAAACAGCTGGCTTCTGCTGAATGTTTGCTCTCTTTTTAATTGCTCTTTGACAGCTCTTTCCCTGTGAGGAGGGCCCAGCATGGGAGCTGGCACTGAGGCCCCACCTCAGGAGGAAGTTACTCTGCCTTCTGCATGATCACAGACCAGCGCTAGAAGGCATAGGAGCTGAAGGGTAGCTGCAGAATCCTCTCTTCTAACCTCCACCTCCGCCCCAACAGAGATGGAATGCTGATGTACCAGAGTATATAGATGGAAATATGAATACCCAGAGCCCAACAGGAGGATGAAGTAACCTAGCCAAATTTTCAAGATGTTGAGAAAATGAAGAGAAAAGGAGGGGGGAGAGAGAAAATGAGGAGAGAGAGGAGAAAGAGAGGAGAGAGAGAGGTACAGAGATTGAGAAAGGGGGAAAGAAGGAGGTAGGGAGAGAGAAAAAGAAAGAGGGAAAGAGAAGAAGGAGGGAAAGAAGGAAGAGAGAAAAGGAGAGAGGACAAGCAAAGGGAGGGAAGGAAATGGGAGGGAGAGAGAGATTGAAAGAGGGAAAGAAGGAAGGAGGTAGAAAGGGAAGAAGAGAGGAGAGGGAGGTAGGGAGATTGAAAGAGGAGGGAAGGAGAGAGAGGGAGTGAGAAGGAGAGAAAGAAGGAAAGAAGGAAGATAGAAAGGGGGGTAGAAAGGGAGGGAGAGAGAGAGACAGAGAGAGAGACAGAGAGACAGAGAGACAGAGAGACAGAGAGAGAGAGAGAGATTTTATATTCTACTGGAAGCTGACACCATCTTGCCTCTCCCAAAAGTATTTCACCCACTCACATGGCACACTATCTGAAATTCCATGACCACAAATTTGTCTTTTATAAGACAAATATCAGAAGGTATTACATTTTAAGCTATTTTCAGCAAGTTCAAGTCAGCTGAATGGCTATAGGAACACAGGTTAAAAGCAAGAAGCTACCTGCTTGAATGGTCATCTACTCAAAATCCCAAAGCCATTATTTTACAGATGAGGAAACTGAGACATAGTTTCCATAGGTGTCAGAAGTGGGATTTGAACTGGGGTATACTGACTCCTAATCAAACATAATTTACACAGCACAAACTTTTTTTTTTTTTTTTACAGAGGGATGGGGGAAAAGGAAGGATGAAATAATTTAATAATTTTGATATACAAAGTACTACAGGAGGAATGCAGATGATGAGTAGACTTTAGCACAATAAGATCATTTGACTCCTGCCTGAGAGGGAAAGTGGGAGGAGCCAGTATCTCTGTCCCCAAAAGTGGACCACAAAAGATAAGCTCTCTTACCTACAATTTTGTGTAGGGCAACATAGTGCAGTGAGAAAAATACTAACTTAGTCCGGAAATCTAGGTTCTGCAACTAACTAACTAGCTATGGGATCTGAGCTAAGACATCTCACTGTGAGCCTTAGTTTTCTGTTTCCCAAATGGAGGGAATTAGACTGTATGATTTTTCAAATTCTCTTACAACTCTAGCATTCTGATTCCATGACTAGAGCTTTAAGAAAGATGAATTCTTAAATCCTTCCACCATTTGAATCCAAAGATATTTTCTTGATTGACCAAGATAATTAAACTCCACAGACAGCATATTTTAACAAGTGGTGTCAATAGAACACTTTTCTAATTTGGTATCCCATCTCCAGTTCTGACACTGACTACTATCCAGTGTGCCATAGTGGAAAGACTTTAGAACCAGATGTCCTGGGTTTGAATCATCTCCAATCCTCAATTCTAGAAGATTTTCTCTATAAATTATTTCCTATTTATCTTGTATACAGCTTGTTTCTACATAATTGTCTGCTTGCAGTCTAGATTGTAAGTTCCTTGAGGGCAGGGACTACCTTTTGCCTTTCTTTTATCTTTAATGCCTAGCAAAGTGTCTGGTCCATACAAGGTCCTTAATAAGCTTATTGACCAACTCGCTGCCTGAATCTCACCTCTACCACACATTACCTTTGTGATGCTTGACAAATCAATTAAGCTTCCTGGCCCTCAATTTTTTCATGTGCAAAATGAGGAGGTTGGGCTTTACTATATATAAAGTCCCATCCACCACTCAATCTACAATCCTATGATTCATGTATTTTTGGTGTTTCCTAGTTCAAAGGACTGACATAATTCAAAATTAGTATATGCACAGAAATAATACATTGCCTTTTATTATTCATTCTAAATGTGAGCTAATGAAGAATGAGAGAGAGAGATAAAATAACTCCATGGTGCCTGCAAATATCCTATGGGTTCTAATCAACTAATGATAGTTAATCATTTTAGAAGTTAAATTTTCTCTTCCTTTGTATTTTAACATTTCATCCTGCCTCTTCTATCCCATAGCTAGCCTCCCCCTAACTATTCAAGCAAAATCAAAATACACACACACACACACACACACACACACACACACCCTAAAAACTTAGCTATCAATTTAAAAATTGGAAAAAAAAATATATGGATGATTTTAAGGGTTTACTAAGTTATAGACAACTGGTTAAAAGGAGTTAATCCAGCATTTAATATGTTAATCTTATCATTAAGTGTTCTGGCAATGAGAGAATCTGATTCAGTAAATTTTAAATTTACTTTTCTTGACTTCAAATTTTTATTACCTGTAACTTAGATCTGTACTCATTTGGGGCCCAAAACTGTTTTTGGTTCTAACCCTCCTTACTTCACAATTGTCAATTAGGGAGGTACCTTCTTTTTCTGCCTAACCTGGGTGTACAACTGGCTCTCTTACCCCAACTGACCTGAAAGAGAAACTGAAGAGTCCAAAGTCTAATACATACTCAGATTATGCCTTAAACACGGGGGGAATCTGACATATTATGCAATTAGTTTGGTCTGACTACACTCAATTTGTTAATTAAATATTGATCGATAAATTTATCATCATTAAGAGCTGCCATCATGTCTTGGAAACCATAGACATGTTTTTTTGTTTAATATTTAACTTTTTTTCTGGCAAACTAGAATGCCAGGATGGGAAAAAAAAAATTCACAAAACTTTCACTGGTTCTTTAGCTGTCATTCGACAAAAGGGAAATTATCTATCCAAAATTTGTGTTTGTATGATTGAGCAGTGTGGGTGGAGAAAGGCTCTATAAGTGATCTTGTTTGAATAAGCTGTGATTTTCATTTTCCTTCTGTAAGATTTACAGTGTAGTTAATTGAACATTAAAGCACATTTTCAAAGTTTTTACAAGGATGTGGAAAGGGTTATGAAAATACTTTCCATTTCATTTTAGGTGAATGGAAACTTCTTGAGATTGTAGAAAATAAAGATTTTTTTTTTAAAGAGTGAAACATTTATAGAAGAAGCTCCTGAAATGAATCAGTTCTCACTATTATTCCTTAGTCTACTTAAAGATCTTAAGGACAGACTAAGGATTCCTTAGGTTTTAAGTTATATTTATTATTATTTACCATAATTTTGATACCTTGACATCCTTGCAAAGAAACTCAGGCATAACATCCTGTGAAGGAACTTGCTACAAATAATAAAACTACATAAAGCAGGAGACTGAAAAAAAGTCTAAGGTATTGTACTATTCCCCACATTCAAAGAAAATAACATTTGTTTGCAGAGGAAATATAATGAAGCAAATAATACCAAATACTCTGTATTTCTTTAAATGAACATCCAAACTTCCAATCTACATTCGTAAAGCTTTCCATTTGTAAGATTTTAATGAGCCTAGTTTAATATTCTCTTTTACAATAAAAGAACCAGTCCACATTTGTCCATGTGTGTGCGTGTGTGAGTCTAAAACTGTAAAGTGGTCACAGAAACATGCACGAATAGAGTTACAATACAGAAATTAGCAGCTAGAAAGCAGACCTGTAAATAGACAACCTCAATCTTTGTGGTTTACCACAAATAGCGAAAGAGTTGAGCAACCAGAAACCCCCTGAGATCTCTAAACACGGCCGAGTTACTTACTAGAGTGTCTGGTGTGGAAAGCTTGGTGGTGTTCAGTCCCACTAAAGATGGGAGACTTTGGGATATCCAGTTTGAGATCATGGCCATGGTGCTGAGGACAGCACCCAGCTTCAGCAGTGGAGGACTCATGGCTGTGGAGCTAATGAGTTTTCATAGTGACTGATTATGATCCTGGTGCGGGGCGGCAGTGAGAGGCGTGACTGCAGCACTTCACATCTCCAGAATGAAAACAGATTCACTTTCCCAGATCTAATCACCCGGGAAAGCACGCCTCCTCACACCCTAGTAGAGTAGACAGCTCCCTCCCTTGCCTAAGAGAAATTTGGCTTGACCACTAAGCCCCTCCTAATATAGGCTGGCAATTATCAGCACTTGGGTGGAGGAAAGAGAAAAAAAAGAATCCCCCAAGCTGCACTATATACTCAGCTACAACCAACAGTGTTTCCACACTGGGGGTTATATGAATATAATCAGCTGTTCTTTACCCTTAAAAAAAAAATCCACCTTTGTGGAAGCCCGCCAAAGTGCACATTTCATGCTGCAAACTTAATATCTACATTTTGTCTATGGGGACATAACAAACAGCTTTTAGGCAGAGCACAAAAACAAAAGCTGAAAAAAATGTCTAGGGTAGCTGAATGTAGATATTATCTATGTATAGATAGATAATTTTGCATGAGAATGTAAACTTCCTGTAGCCTTGCTTCTTTTTTTTAAAGGCAAAGATGAATAAAATAAAACTCAATGCTGACTGACTAATTGTTCTAGTTATGTAAATTGTTTTTTTTTTTCTATAGTACTAACAAAAATAATAGCCATGTATAGGTGCTCTAGTGAATGGTGGTCCCGGATTAAATATGTATTTTCCTTGGAAAAGGTGGCCTAACTTTTTAAATTTATGTAGTATCAAGAAATGTATGACATTTGGAGTCAATTTCAATCATTCAAGTCTCAAGCATTTGTTAAACACCTACTACACATCGGGCACTATGGTAAGAACTGAGAATAATAGACAGAAATAAAATTCTTTCCCTTCAAGGATCTTATAGTCTACCGGGGGGAGATGTGCATATAACTATGCACAAAGAATATAAGTATATACAAAGTAAATATGTGGAGGTTTTTTTTTTTTTGAGGGAGAGAGGTCACTAGCAGATGAATGAGTTTGAGAAAAGATTTTATATAGGAGACAAATATTCCTTATGAATAAGGACACTGCGGCCAACAGGGTTGAGTGACTTGCCCAGAGTCACATAACTAGTAAGTGTCTGAGGTCAAATTTGAACTCAGGTCTTCCTGACACCAAGGTCCAGTGTTCCATCCACTATGCCACCTAGCTATCCCTTTGGCATATAGTAGGCCGTATATAACTGTTTATTCCCTTCTCCCTTCCAAGTATGAGTAAAAATCTGCACAAATGTCTAAAGATGGAAAGAGACAAAATGCATATAGAGTATAAGGAAAAACAAGGAAGGCACTTTGGCTAGACCAAAGTATGCATGAAAGGGATTAATATATAATGTGACTAGATAGGTAGATTGGGGTTGATTTGTGAAAAACTTAAAATGCCAAACTACAGCATATATTTGATCTTAGAGCTAATAGAGAGCTATTGAAGTTCATAAAGAAACAGCATTATGTGGTGGCTACATCCCTGGATTTGGAGTCCAGACACAAGTGGGCTCCTGGCTCAGATATTTACTTGGTAATTTGGGGCAAGTCACTTAATATTTTAAGTCTGTTTTCTCATTGATAAAATAAAGATATTAGACTAGATAAAGAATCTCAAACATCTCTCCCAGGTATGTATACCTATAATCTATTTCATAGGATTCAGTTCATAGGAGCCTAGATTTGTAACTGCAGGGGTCTTAGAGATCATGTAATTCATCCCCTCTCATTTTACAGATATGGAAACTGAGGCCCAGATAGGTTAAATGATTTATCCAAGATCACGGAGGTAATTGGACAGCTTCCTGGTACATGGATAATCAGGAAAACTCCTCTTCCTGAATTCAAATCTGGCCTTGGATATTTACTAGCTGTGGGACCCTGGGTAGGTCACTTCACCCTGTTTGCCTCAGTTTCCCCATGTATAAAATGAGCTGGAGAAGGAAATTGTAAACCATTCTAGTATCTCTGCCAAGAAAATTCCAAATTGAGTCATGAAGAGTTGGACATGATTAAAAATGACTGAACAACAAACAGGTAATATGTAGCAGATCCAAACTCAGTTTTCCAACTTCAAAAATCTACTATGAGATTTCTGTCATATCACATTATTCTTTAATGTAATAGCATGATTCATATATTAGGAATGATGGTGACAAAAAAAGTTCTTGAAAATATCTTATTATGCCCAAAGCTTGAGCCCCAAATAAATGAATTGTATGCCATTTCCCTCCATGATATGTATATTTTTAATAAGAATTCAAGCAGAGTACAAGGCATGTATTAATGGTATTCATATGGAAAGGAACCTTGTTATAAGAAGACAGAATATTGTTTTCATCCCAAAGGATTGTGCAGGAGTTGTTTGTTTCAGGATTTTGTTGCCAAAGACATAGATTTTTCTTAAGCGGCTTTGGCAGGAGATATGGACAGATATCTTTGATGAAATTGAAAGAGATACATATTTATACACATGTAGGTGCCCCTGATTTCTGTAAACAGAATTAAGCTAGGTTGACTACTGAAATACTTTCAAATCCTCCCCACTTGTACTCAGAATCTAGGATTCATCAAACAAAAATCTCCAAAACCACATTAAACTGAATTCAAATGTTCCTTATTATTTTTAAGCAAAGTTGGAAGATAAGACAATTATGGATCCCTTTCCCCCCAAAAAAAATTCAAGAAACACAGAACTCATTAAAGATGATAACATAATCTGTTAAGTCCCCTAGACCTTGAAATAAGTAACAGTGCTTGCTTAGAGCTAAATAAGATTTCATTTGTAACCCAGTGAATTGAGAGCTAAGTCAAAAGTGAGTTTTTCAGAACCTGAGTAATTAAAGATTATATTTGAAGCTCTCTACCTGACAAAAAAGGGGGAAAAAAGTCTTTTTGAAAGCTTAATATCTAAAATTGCAAATGAATACACAAAGTAATTACTGGATAATTTAAGATGCAACAAGGCAGATGGCAATTACAGTTATTAATGAACTATCAGTCCAAAAAAGAATAGTTTCTTCAGAAGAATATAGGATTGAATGTCAGGGGAAAATAGCAGTATCATTAGTGTTGATAAAAACAACAAAAACAAGCAAGAACTTAGTGGAATGCCATCAAGTTTCACTGAGTTTTAAATGGCATCAAAGCAAAGTGTAAAGCCAGTGACCCTAATCTCTGACTGACACCGATAATGAACAACATAACAACTGGGATTCAGGCTGACACAGTCCAAATGATCATCTACACAGCCCAAATTTGGGATGATTTCTAGCTCTCTGCTTTACTAAGTGGAAGACGTAAAACTCTCTTTAATTTAGACTGTGTAGATAAGAACCCCGGTTAATTCAGGACCATACCACTTTACAATTACCAAAGGTTTTGTTTGGGATCTGAATCAATATCTCCACTTTATTTAGCAACTTCTATATGCATATGTGAAATTTATTTTCCATAAAACCTAAGACCTAGAGAAAACAGGAGAAAATTAGCTACTACATTTAATAACTTGGTAAGCCTTTCTCTAAGCTTAACTTACATTAGATATTCATTTTCTTTTTTAGAGTCTCCATCCAGATCAATAGACATATAACCTACTATACAACACTGTATTAACGCTCTTAGACTGCTAAAATATATTGATTAATATTTTTACTCACTAGATTTTTTTTAGAGTAGCCTGTCCTTTTATTGCCCCCATAGGATTTGTTTTTTACAATGTAAGTCTCTAATAAATAATTAACAAGCAAATAAAATTGATTGGGAGGGATTAATAGATAAATGCAAATAATATTAGCATATAATATCACAAAAATTCCCATTCTATTGAATTTGTCATACAATAGAGCAGCACAATTTAATATTACAATAAATATTTTGCAACAGGTTGTGTGTGTGTCTATGTCTATGTGTCTGTATGTCTATGTGTTATGCAAGAGGAGGGTTTGAGGGAATTTAGCTCCTGGAACCCTGAAACTTAGACTACAAAATACAATAAAGGAATCTAACACATGGAAGACTTGAGAGTTTGCTGAAAGATTACATACCTAATATGTTATAGAAGAGATTTTTGGTCAAGTTCAGGTTGGCCTAGATGACTTCTGAGTTTGCTTACAACTCTAATATTCTGTATGATTGAATGGCATACTCACTGTTCATTATGAAACATAAGGTGGCAGAATGATAGTATTTCCATAAGCATTCATAGAGAGTGGGTCAGGTATGACCTGTTGTGTTGGCATAGCACGATTGTGATCAATTCATGCTGGTAAGTATTACATTCACATTCTTAGATAATTTATTTCTTATCCTCTAATGACCATTCTTACATATTCAAATATTTTGGACTTTATTAAGTAAAAAGGACTCAGAAAATTAGTAAGTTGGGACCTGGACCAAAAAAGGAGCTAAGAGAAGGAGACCTTATAGTTTAGAATCGGACTGAACAACAAACCATTTACTCACAGAAGAAGTGATTGACTCAGAATGCCTAATAAGGTATATATTTTTGGATATGGCCAATATGGAAATTAATTTTGTTTGAAAATTTTTACAAGAGTTTGATTTTTTTTTAATTTTTAGCAGATAAGAGAGGTTGGCAGGAGAAAAAAACAGATGCTTGCCAATTAAAAAAAAAAACTACCTGAGACCTTTCACAACTATAACTGTGTGTATATCTTTAACAAAACATGTTCTAAATGTGGGCATGAGGAAGGAGATAAAACAAATGTTAGAAAATATATCTCAAAGCAGTAAAACAGAGGCCAAAGGATTGTAAAGAACACAAAAAACTCACATCCATATCGTGAAAAATTTGAACAAAGTAATGAGGTATTAGAAATAGTAAACACATAACATGCAAAAGATGGAATTAACTATCTTAATAGATAGGTGTCAAATGGTTACTAATATTGGAATCATTTCTGAACAAATTGTCTGTGTATAGTCAGAAAATAGACTTGTGAGAGTAAAGATAAAAATAAACACCAAGGTAGAAAAGTAAAAATAAGAAGATATGGTCTATACTGAAGACAGCTCTAACTAGAGTTCTTTAAGGAATTTAAGCAGCCTTGAAAAATATGAACCAGATAAAGGAATAGACATGGATATGTATTATTACTGTTTCCTAAGGAAGTTTGTCTAATCTAAGGCAACTCCCACAATGAGAAAGCAAAATGTCTAAAAAAACATTTTAGACAGAAAGAAACACAAAACAAAACTTCATCTCTGATAAATGAAATTAATGCCAGTATGGTAGCTAAGGGAAATATAAGGTTACAAAGTAAACTCAGTTGTAAAAGTCTTATGGAATAGGAAGGTAGATATGGTCTCATATAAAAGTGAGAACTAGAAAAGAGCTTAAAAAACAAGCTTATAGAAAATTGTAAGATGTAGTTACACATGTATTGAGGGTATCTTTCACAGATATATAAGGGAATAGGCAAGCCTTAGAAAATTTTATTCTATAATAGACCAAATCTTTATTGTCACATAATTGAAGGAATGGCCCAGAGAGGGTAGCATGCTGCTATATTTATTTGTTGACTTTAAAAACAAACTATTTGATTTGATACACTAAATAGTAAGCCTAAAGTATATTGTGTAACACGGTATTTCTCCTACAAATTGTAAGAGTAAAAGATTCCTTGATAAATTCAACAACAGAAATTGCTATGTTCAATGATCCTCTGATTATTAATATCATGCTTTCACAAAACAGAGAAATTTATATTCAACAAAAACATTTGCTCATACCTCATCTGTAACATACTCCTGTTTTAAAATAGCACCATACTGATTGCATCAAGCCCTAAAAGATTTTAGTCTTCTAAATGTAATCCATAAACATTGATGAGAGTTCAGTCCAGTAATAGCTAATAATCATATAATGCTTTAAAGTTTGAAAAGAGCTTTATAGACAGCATCTTATTTAGTACTTATAACCACCCTGTGAGGTAGGAGCTATTATTGTCCCCACTTTACAAATGAGAATACTGAGTCTGAGAAAGGTTAAATAGCTTTCCAGGGACACACAACTAGTAAGTGTCTAAAGCAGGCTTCAAACTCAACCCCCACACTCCTGATTTCAGACCTGATATTCTATCCACTCTGCCATCTAACTGCTTGTGTTAAACACAAGGAAACAATGATAAATAGATGAAGAAGTAAAGGCATGTTGTGTGGGAAGTGCAATTTTGTCTATGTGAAAGTGTTAATGTTTGCATGTAAGTATATTTGGGGAAGATGAGAGGAGAAGGGAAAGAGAGAGACAGAGACAGATGGATGGAGACAGAGAGTCAAGCACCTTGATATAGCAGAACTAGACAACAAATATGACCTTAACATCCTGTTGTTTTTTGCTCCCCTAAGTGTTTTAAGATCACTAGTACCCCAAACCAGTATCCTAGCTAAGCCTACCTGTGGAAAGTAAGCATTTAGTTCAATTAATCAAAAATTTAATAAATTCCTATTGTACATAGAACGCTGCTAGACACTGGAAAAGACGGAAAGCTTAGAAAACATATATGCCCCCATAGAGCCAATAGTCTGATATGACTGAGACAAACAAATGACAATTTATAATAATAATCTTGTTATACCTAAGGCATCTATGATTTCATGCAAACAGCTTATGTACAAACAAGTTATATACAGGAGAAATTGAAAATAGATCTCAAACATAAACTATTGTTTGGCGTTTGCAACTTTTTATACTATTTCTCCTGCTTATGTTTCCAGACTTATTTTACATTTCTTCCCTTCATGAAGTTACAATTGAGTCAGATTTCCTTACTTGCTGTCTATCGCACAGGGCTTCCTATCTTCCTTCTCAGAGCTCATTCATAGGCTGAGCCTGTGTTTGAAATTGCCTCCCTCCCTAATTCCATGTCTTAGAATTAATATCCTCCTTCAAAGTTCACCCTAAATGCCACCTCTTACATGAAGTCTTTCATGATGTCCCCAAGCTAGTAACTCCATTTTTCTTTTATACTCTCTGTCTGTCTCTGTTGCTGTCTCTGTCTGTCTCTCTCTATATATATATGGCAGTGACTATATCATTTTTTTCAAAGCCTGAGTACTTAATAAGTGGTTGCTATTTGGCTGACTGATTGAAGGGAAGGCAGGTGAAAGTTCATGGAAGAAGACAAACTAAAATGCTAAACTACCGTAACTCCCTAGGTTGGTAATCAGGAATGTGCTACTCACCGGTCCTTGAATTTAACCTTTTCTTTGTCCTGCCTCAGGCCTTTAGCTTTATAGGGGAAAGAAACAAAAAAATCCCTAATGTAAAAACAACACAGTTATAATGAAGAAAAAACATTAGGAAAGCACTTTAAAGGAAGAATTGTTGTACTCATCTCAATCTTTTGCTGAGAAACTGATTGATGTTCTTAAAGCCCCCGAGGATTCCCCCACAGCAGCTATTACTCCACTTCAAAATAGTGGGGGAAAGTAACAGGAGAGGGAATTAGATAGGAAAATTATTTTTTTCTTGTTTTTTTTACTCAAATTGGAGGGTGGGAAACATAGAAGTAAACTGTCTGGCTATTGTTTGGATGAAGAGAAAGTAGCAGAATGGGGTGGAATCTCAGTGGACTGAGAATGGGGGAATGGTTTCTGGGCCTTGCTCTGCTCTACCCTGAGTGATACTAGGCATGCCATGAATACAGTCTGAGCCTTAATTTCATCCTAAGTAAAGTATGGAGATTTGGCCATCTGTAAGGCCTGTTTCAACTCTAAAATTATCTTTATTTGTTTTCTATGTTCAAGGTAAGGACAAGAGAGGGCAGGCTTAAAGTTAGAAATGTGAGGAAGAATTCAGTGAGAGATTGTATTAGGTAACACAAGTGTGTGGCAATAAAATCTCTGGCTCTTAAGATGGTTGCTTTTTGTTTGTTTCTGCTGTAGAACAGACTGTTATTGTTGCATGCTCTTTTTCTAGTTGCATATGATTCTTTGCGACCCAATATGGAATTTTCTTGGCAAAGGTACTGGATTGGTTTGCCATTTCCTTCCTTATCTTATTTTACAGATGAGGAAACTGAGGCCAGCAGAGTTAAATGACTTGCCCAGCAGAGTTAAATGACACAGCTAGTAAGTGTCTGAGATCAGATTTGAACTGAAGAAGATTAATCTTCCTGACTCTGGGCCCAGCCCTTTTTTACCTGCACCACCTAGCTACCCCAGTGCTTACCACCACTCCCATATTCATCACCTGGTTTCCTAATTGCATCCATCAAAATTTATTTCAAATGCTACATCCTCTATGAAGTGGTCACCCATCACCCTTGGTTACTATCTGCACCTTCCAGATTTCACAGACTACTTTGTAAAGTCCAATCTCTCACATACATTTATCATATAACACTGTATATTACTTTATTTATATTAAAATTTAATTAATTTACTACTTTAATTAAATTAATTTATATTAAAATAATTCCTAATAGACTATAAATTCCCTGGGTAAAGTACCACATATTACCCATACTTTTGTATTCCACAATAGTTAGCTCACAATAGATAATCAATACATTTTTTTAACTGAAGTGAATTTAATTTATGCTTTCTGATAGAACTCCATGACCTTCACTAAGGAGAAATTAATGGACAGCAGTTATGCATCATACACACACACACACACATCACTTGAAAGCTTGTACAACTGTTTTCACATTATTACATTTGATGCTCACACATCGAATACAGTGGGGAGGTGCCATTATTGCCACCAATTTTCAGATGAGGAAAATGAGGCTGAACAATTAAATGATTTGCCCAGGGTCACACAGCAAGTTGATGAGGCAGGATTTGAACTCAGGTCTTCCTTATTCTAGTTCAACACTCTATTCACTAGACTTCATATGATTTCACCTGCAAGTATCTCACTGTGGAATATAATTCATGTGACTCTGAAGATAAAGTGGGTATGAAATCTTTCATTATTTCCTTTGTGTTTAAATGGATTCCAGATTTGCCACCTAGGATACCAGTCCCATGTCTGATTCATTCCCTTTTGTAGAGTGTTGCTACAAATTCTAGTCTGTAAACTCTCTTGGCACTTCCTGAAGACATTATTTTGTCCATTATTTTCCATACACAAATTAGATTCCTATCATTACTGTAACTGATTTTAATATGAGAGTGGGTGAAGAGAAGAGTTGGAGATCATTACCTGAGTTTACATGAAGGGGAAGGGAGAGAGACATGAATAGAAGAGAGAAAGAAAGATCTGCTTTCATTCTCTGATCTCCAGCTGTTGATGTCCAATGTGAGGAAAGCTTAGGGCTAATCTCACTCCAGGCTCCTGTGGAGAGGTTACTCCATAGTGATGAGGTTCCCTGCAGTTTTGCTGGGGTCCAATTATGTCCTTGGTATTGATGCTAAAGATTTTTTCTATATTTAGTCAAAAGGTATTTAGATTTTCCCTGGGAAGTATGTCTCTTGTAGTTAACTCTCAGGACAGAAGGCTAAGATTATATTACCACCGACCTGTGTCTGGCTATTTAGTTCTTTCTTGTTGGCTATGACATCAGTTCCAGTTTCCTCATGCTCAGGTTCTCAAATTTCCTTATTCAAACTTCTCCTTTATCTAATTCAGTTCAAACTATCTATCCTTATTTCCCATTATTAACTTATATAAATTCTCTAGTCACAGAGGATTTGCCTCCTCAATGAAGTTTCCCTAGTTCCTTCCAGTTATTAGCACTCTCTCACTCTTAGAATTTCTTGCTATTATTTTGCACATACATCAAAATTATTTAGTTGCATACATGTTGTATTACTTACTCCTTCCCATCCCCCCAGGACACTCCCTCCACCTCTCCTGGCCTTTTAGTGAATGTAAGCTCCTTGAGGGCAAGGGCTGTTTTGCTTTCGTCTTTGTATTTAAGAACCACACATGATGACTCTAATTTGGTATATGGTTAAATAAATGATTTTTAAAAATTGAATTGAATTGAATTGAACTGAAGTGAATTGAACTGATACAGCCTGCCTGGTTTTTCCACAAATGTACACATTTTACTCAGCTCTAGTTATGGTACATTGTTAAGATGTTCACCTGTAATTTTCTTCCTCTTTCCTGTCAAACTATCTAAATTCTTCTAAGTCTGGCCTAAGGAACTCTTCCTAAACTCTAAAAATTATTCTTGCTCATAACCCTCGTAGAGAATTCCTCTGAAGCCTCTCTTCTCCTGAAGCATTTAGTTACTATGCCACACTAATGTAGCAATTGAGTCAACTTTATAACAATTAGAGTTAGCTAGCAGTGGAGAAGATTGCCTCGTGAGGCACTGGCTAGAAATATTCAGAGACTAGATGACTACCTATTAGTCATGTTGTGTAGATAATGTTCCTGTATTTGGTAGGAGGTTGGATTCGTTGATGTCTAAAATGCTGTCTGACTTGACTTCCATAATTCTGTTATTTCCTGTATAGGCTTCTTGTCTTTTCAGCTAGCTTCTTAGCTATTTGAAAATAAGGACTATGTTATATTTCTTGTATCCCCAGCACTGGGCACAATTTCTTCCAGATAGTCTGCACTTAAGACATGTTTGTTGTGCTGGCTTAGTTTTGTTTTGGAGTATTGCAAAGCCTTTCCTGATTCCCCCAGCAGTTAATGTATACTTCCTCCTTTAATTACCTTGTTATTTATTTAGTGTTGTAAAAGCTGTACACTGGCAAAATATAAACTCCTTGAGTGTAAGGACTGGTCTGTTTTCGTCCTTGTATTCTTAGTGTTGTGCACACAGTAGCTTCTTAACAAGTCATAAGATCCGGGCGGCCAGGTAGCACAGCGAGTAAGAGCACCAGCTCCAGTGTTGAGAAGATGTGGAGATCGAATCCCAGGCTCAGACACTTAGCACCCACCCAGAAACACCTGGCCGTGTAACCTTGAACAAGTTACTTAACCCCAATTGCTTAGGGGCGGCCAGGTGGCTCAGCAAATGAGAGCACCGGCTCCAGTGTCAGGATGACCTGGATCAAATGCGGGCTCAGATACTCAGCACCACACCCAGAAATAACTGGCCGTATAACCTTGAGCAAGTTACTTAACCCTGATTGCTTAAAAAAAAGTCATAAGATCATAAATTAAGCTGAAAGGAAATTTAGAAACTATTTAGTTTATCTTCTCATTGTACAAATGCTGAAATTTTGTGCAATTCAATTGAATCTTAATCAATTTGAAAATGATTTTTTCTTAATGAAGAAGATAGACACAAAATAGACGTTTAGTAATTCCACTTTTTTTTTCACTGTCATTTACCAATCTAACATCTATGTGGTTGAACTGGCACAGACTCCACGCTCACTCATCCCAACCCATTTTCACACCAGCCAGTCTGGGTTCCCAGAGAAAGACCATTATGGTCATGTTCAAACTCCCTCAAGATCTTGGTGTTACTTTCTTTGAAAGGATTCTGGAGTCTGAATACAGATTGAAGTAACTATTTGCTCTTTCTGTCCTTTAAAAAAAATTGTTTTGTTTCTTCTTTCTCATGGTTCACTCCATTGGATGGAATTCTTCTTTACAACTTGACTATTGTAAAAATGTTTAATGTAAAGGTATATGTAAAAGCTTTATTGGATTACATGCCATTGGGGGGGGGGTAATGGGAAGAGGAGGGTGAGAAAATTTGGAACTCAAAATTGTGGAACTGAGTATTGTAAACTAAAAATAAAATAAATTTAACAGGGGAAAAAAGAATAGAACAAAAAAAATCTTAGTGTTAGCTCTTTTGTGGGGGATACACTCCCCTCTATTTGCCATTACAATTCTTGAACCTCCACCAGTACACTTTGGTTTACCCAAATCCAGCTATTCACAACTATAGCACAACTATATTAGATCTTAAATGCAATCATTTACTTAACACTAAGAAAAAAAAACACAATAGTAATCACAATAACAAAGGTAACCATATAAGGCAAATGAAGGAACAATAATTACATCCAAGGACATATACACAACTGAGTCATACTGTTCCACTAATTTATTCTGTCAGTACCTGTAGGTTAAAGTGGGCCCTTAGTATAGAAAGATAATAGGGAATAGGGGCGTCTAGGTGGGGCAGTGAGTAGAGCACCAGCCCTGGAGTCAGGAGGACCTAAGTTCAAATCCAGCCTCAGACACTTAACACAAAAACTAGCCATGTGACCTTGGCCAAGTCACTCAACCCCAAATGCCCTCCAAAAAAAAGCAAAGAAAAAAAGATAATATGGAAGCCTATGAGTGAGGAAAACCCATAAATGAAATATAATTCAAGTTACTTGAAATATACTTCGATATCTCTTTTCTGTCTCAAAAAAATGCTCATAAAATTTTCTTCATGAACTTAGCTTCTTGTTTTAACAGATATTCCATTGCTAAAACCTAGTTAATCCACGTTGTACTTGTCACCTCACTGCAAATGATAATACAGGAAAACTAGTCAGTGTAGAATGTGACCTTTCTGGTTCTCTGCTTCCAAGCAACTCTTCTGTCCAAATGGACTCATTCCTCAATAGCACCTGTAGAATTAACCATCGTTTCCAGTTTCAGGCTGAATAGTGTTAAACTCTCTTAGGAAAAACAAGGAATGGCCTTTATTCTAAAGCAGCTAAAAACTTCTCCAAATCTGATCTTTTGAAGAATTCTTCTCTCCCTCAGAAAAAATGGATGTCAATGCATAGAATGATCTTTACCTGTCATTCATTAAGTGTTTACTATCAGTTAGTCACTGTGCTAAGCATAGAAGATACAAAGAAAGGCCAAAAATATAAATGAACAGTCCCCACTCCCAAGGAGCTCTCACTCTGAGGGAAGAAAACATATAGATAACTATACAAAAAGAATATAGATGCAGGATAAATTAGAGATAATCACAGAAGGAGGGTTTAGTATTAAAGGGGATAGGGAAAGGATTCTTAAATACAGAATAAGGAATCTAGTGTGGGATTTGAAGGAAACCAGGAAAACCATGAAGGACAAAGTAGAAGACAGAGAATTCCAGGTGTGAGAGACAGCCAGGACAAATAAAAAGAAGTGGGAGATGGAATTTCTTGTGTAAGGAAGAACAAGATAGCCAGAGTACATAGAAGGGAGTAAAATATAAGAAGATTGGAAAGGTCAGAAGAGACCATATTATGCACAGTTTTGAAATTCAAACAGAGTATCTTATATTTTATTTTGATGTTAATAGGGAATGATTGTAATTTAGTGAATAAGAGAAAAGTGTTCAGATCTATGCTTTGGGAAGATCATTTAGTTGAGTGGAGGATGGAATGGAGGAGGCATAGATGTGAGGCAGGGAGAGAAAACAGAGAAATATTACAATATTCTAGCCATGAGATTGATCATGGCTTGCATAAGGGTGGCAGAATTTTCAGTAGAGAGAAGGTGGCATATACAAGAGATGTTATCAAGTTAGAATCAGTAGGACATGGAAACTGATTTGCTACAGATGTGAGAAAGAGTAAAGAACTGGGGATGACACACTTAGGTTTTGAGCCTGTATGACTTCTGTTATATACAGCTTCTTTTGAAAATACATAAAGCATTTAATATGATAGTAAGAAAATGGTCCTGCTTCTGTTTCCTTCCACACTTCTTTTTCTCTTTTGTGTTTTTTTTTAAGTTTCGTTGATGTTATTTTTTCTTCTTGTAATCTTTGCATCACTATTTCTATCCAATAAGCCTCTTCTCCACCCCTTCCCCCCAAAAGAAACTCTACCTTGTAAAAAAAAGAAGTATATTCAAGAGAAACAAATTAATACATTGGCAATATCTGTGTGACTCTTTCTGCACCTGTAGCCCATCATGTCTCTGCTGAGAGGTAGGAAGCATGCTTCATCATCAGCTTTCTGATGTCATGATTGGTTATTGCATTTGTGAACATTTTAAATTTCTTTTCAATTTTATATCATCAAAATAAATCTTTTGTTTGGTTGACTATCTCCCTATCCCACTCATATCTGTTAAAAGTTTTGCCTTCTCTTTTCTCCTAATTTGTTACTAATGTAACATTTTATATTATAACATATATAACATTATATATAAGTGAAGTATCAATTTGGAGCTTATAGTAGTATGAACTGTAAGGTACTTAACTAACTTAACTAAACTTCATTTCTGCCAACTACTTTCCAATTCTCTCTGACATTTTAAAACAGTGAGTTCTTACTTCAAAAATTGGTGTCCGTGGATTTTTTCAAAACATTTTTTCAAACATTATACAAATATATTTATTTTATGCTGATTCTTATTTACTTAATGCTTTTCATTGATCACTTTTTCTATTGTTTAATCAGTAGCAATTCAGTTTGACAATTGCTGATTTGTAATTAATTTCATATCTGTTACCCTGAAGTCCTCTTTATTGTTTTATTGCCTTTGTTTCCCTAGAACTTATTGATTTTTTCCTTTAGATGAATTTTAGACAGATGAATGAATAAAGCATTTGTTAAGTGACTCGTTTATGTGTTAGATACTATCTTAAGTGTTGGGCAAAGAAATGCAATCAAAAGAGACAGTTGCTACCCTCAAACAACTTATGATAGGGGAAAACAAAACATAAATCATAATTTAAAAGCCAGGGGATGTGGGGGTGGGGGGGGCAGGTCAGAGAGAATGAGGTCTCTATGAGGACTAGAATCCTGACAAAGAGGTAAAAAAGTTTGGATGAGAAGGAGCAGAGATACAGTGAATGATTTTTTTTTATTCTGTCAAGTAACCCTTTCTTCCTTCTTCACAGAATAATTTGGACTATAATGTTAGAATATCATATATTTGGAAACTCACTGTTAGCACAAGAAAGAAGTTGGGGCAGTAAGCAGTGGGAGGAGGAAGGCAGCTACTTGTAGTCAGCAGGTCTGAGGAAGGAGGTGTCACTTCTATTCTAAGCCTACCTGCAGGTGACTCTTAAAATAAGGAAATTATAAAGGATTTCCATGGCTGTGACACTAGGATCATAGATTTAGAGTCTTAGATCTCATTGAGTCCCAAACCCCTCATTTTAAAGATGAGGAAACTGAGGCCCTAAGAGTTTAAGGATTTTGCCCAGAGTCACAGAGCTAGTGTTTGAGGTGGGAGTTGGAACCTAGGTCTTCCTAAGTTCAAGTCCAAAGTTCTATCAATTAGTTACATTTCCTGTTCAGAACCTAACCACCCTGAGTGAAGAAAAGAGGCAGACCAAGTTGGTAAAATGTAACTTTGGAGGAAGGGTATTCTTGGCCAAGTTTCTCTTTCAAGTGTGGTTGTATTTTCTCATACTATGAGTGATTTATTTTGGCATCCTTTGGGCCAAGTATTAGGAATAAAGGATACTCAGGAAACCTGGCTATGATGTATATACATCACAAGTTCAGAAAAATCACAATCTTTGGTGCCACCTTCTAGGTCATTCTCTGTTCTTTAGTTCATGTTTTGGACACTCTCATTGTTCAATGACCTTCCCTTTTTGAGTTTCTGTACATGGGCTCATATTTATGTCTTATATGAATTTTTCCAAATCTGTTTCCCTAGCACCTGGAAATTGATTTACTCTTCCTACTTTAGTAGCTAGGGAAAGGTATGGAATCTCATTTATAAAGGCTTCTCAACATACTGCTTTTGTCTGATTAATGAAAGTTATCACACACTTGAAAATGTTATCCTATCCTTAAGTGATTGCAAGTCTGATGAGAAAAAAAAATAAAACTGTCAGTGTTCAAGTGTTATCTGTTAAATTCAGAACCGTATGCACAGTGCATAAGAATTTTGTACCTACTCAGTCATGAAATGACCTATTTGAATATGTAGATAAAGGTAAATTTTTCTGATATGCACAAATAAGGTTACAAAATGCACCGTGTTTTTAGGAGCCAGATAAAATGTACTAGTCAGTAGTCTCCCACAAGTGAATCAGAAGTTATACATAAAGCTTACCATCTCATATGAAGTATCTCAAGTCTTTTTCTGATATTGTCTTTCCTTTTCCAGGAAATTCCTGTGATTATTGATAGGGTTCTCAGTGCATGGGCAAATATAAATGACATTGGTGTTAATTCTCTTCCCACTTTGAACACTAGTCATCACTACACACACACACACACACACACACACACACACACACACTCCCTTATTCTTGGTTCGTAAGACATCAAGATAATTTAACTAAGTTAATGCAGTCCATGGCCCACAACCTTCAAAGACTCTGAGCTAGTGTTTTTCTTCTGTTTTATGTCATCTCTGCCATTAAAACTGTGAGCTTCTTGAGGGACTGTCTTTTACCTTTCATTGTGTTCCCAGTGCTTAGCATAGAGCATGGCACATAGTAGACACTAAATAAATGCTTACTACCTGTGTAGATTTGGAGACCATACTTACTAGGGAATTGAAAAGTCCTACTTTGGAAAGGATCTGGGGTTTGCACATACATTCCATGAATGACTTTGTAAGATGGCGTGTAAGAAAGAACATGTCTATGCCAGACATAGACTTGTGTCACCATTTATCATCAACTGTTCCTGGGGAAGGAAACAATCCCATGGGGACAGACAAATTCCAACCATAGAAACCTGCAGACCTACCAGAATATTTCAGGTCCAGTTCACTGTGATGAGTTAGATAAAGCAAAGAGAAAGAGAGAGAGAGAGAGAGAGAGAGAGAGACACGGGAGCAGAGGGGAGGGGAGGAGACAGACACACATGGAGAGAGACAGACAGACAGAGAGCTAGACAGAGAAGACAAACAGAGAGACAAAGAAAGAGAACCAGAGACAGACAAGGAGAGATAGAGACAAACAGAGACACAGAGATAGACAGACACACCCAGAGAGGAGAAAGAGACAGAGACACAGAGCAGTAGCTAGAAACAGCAAGAAACAGAGACACACAGAGAGACAAAGATAGCAATAGAGACAAAGACAGGTAGGCAAGGCAGTAGAGGAGACCAAGAGCTACCTCTGCTCTCTCTGTCTCTGTCTGTCTCACACGCACACACACACACACACACACACACACACACACACACAACTTATATGCAATTCAACTCAAACACATTTGATTAGCATTTACTGGAGACCTACTATATTCCAGGCACCATATAAAGCACTGGGAATAAAAAAGATGAAATCCTAATAGTCCATGCCTTCGAGGAGCTTACACTCTTCTCGGGGAAAACAAAATGCACACATATAAGTTGACAAAAACATGTATTCAGAGGAAATACTAAGTAATTTGGGGGAAGGGCTAGAGCACCAACCATCAGGGAGATCCAGAAAAGCCTCTTGTAGAAGATAGCATTTGTCCTGTGCTTTTAGAGGAAGCTGGTGACTTTTTGAGCCAGAGATGAAGAGGGATAGCATAAGAGAGAGCCATGAACAAAATTACGGATGGGCATGGAAGGGGAACAATCATTAGCCCAATTTGGTTGGAATTTAGGGGGAAACAGTATAAGGTAGAGGGTATGAGAGATAGAGAAGTGAATGGTTATAATAACATTATTGCCAAATTACTACATTGAACATTTATCAAGGTTGTATAGATTTAACTCTGCCATGAATTCCATAATCTTATTTCTGAGTGTATTTTTCCATATCCAATAGTGCCTATTCCTTTCTTATGAGGATTTGCTTCTAATAAATGCTTATTTTCCAGAATTTTTATAAAAGTACATATATATGTATGTATATATGAATATATATGTATGTATACATACACCTATATCCATATATCCCAGTTAGTATTATTAGTAATTTTAGGGTAGAATGAAAAAAAAATGAAATTTTAGGGTAGAATAAAAAAAGCTATGAAAAAATTTATATATTTTTATTCTTTTAATGTTGATTGGTGAGAGGGCATCACATACTTTATCATAACATCCAAATGCAGAATTATATTCCATAGTAACTATAGTAGACTGAGGCCTAGCACTCAGATGCACATTGATTCTATTGATTCTTGTACATCCTTTGTATGTCTCCAAGTTTTCTTTTTTGAGTGAAAGGGAGGGTATAATTTTGCTCCCTTTTATTATAAACCCCCCCCCCAGTATATCTAACTTTCTTATGGACTAATCTTTTTACTAGGAGATGATGCTTGATGCTTTTAAGTACCATTTAGCTTAGTTCAAGGAAAGGTTGCAGTATTTGAAGTTAGGTCTAAATCCTGGCTGTGCCTCTTATTATCAGTATAATTTTTGAGTAAGTAACAACTTTCCTGCACTACAGCGTCCTCCTTTGTAAAAGAGTAAGATTGTACTAAATAATCCCTGAAGTCATTACCAGATCCCAGTAAAGGATTCTAGACCTAGGGTTCTAATGCAAACTAAGAACTGACAATTTCATCCACTTCCAAGATTTAAGTTCAGAGGATCCTAAGAAATCTCCCTAAAGCCCTTTAACCCTTATAATGATCTACATAAATGTAAGTATAGTACACTATTTTTTTTGGAAAGGGCAGAAGGGAAGAGAAGAGACACACAGAAATAAAGTCAGAAATGGATGCAAAATGAAACAGAAAAAAAAGGAGGAAGAGGAGAGAGGAGAATGAAGATAAGGATATGGGAGGCAATGAGGAGGGAGACTAGGAGAAGAAAGAGGAGGAAGGAAAGAGAATAAAGAAAGAAGGAAAGAGAAAGAAGGCGAGGAAGAAATAAAAAATAGAAAAAGGAGAAGATGAAGCAAGAAGATTGGAGAAAAGAAAGAGGAGAGGCAAAGACAGGAAGAAAGAATATGGAAAGGAGGAAGGAAGCAAGGAACAAGGGAAAAAAGAAACAGTCTTGTTGAAAGAGTCAGTTCGATGATCCCCCATTATATTCAACAAAGCTGTTTACATTTCAACTTCCATGTAAAAGTAAAAATAGCAATCATATTTCACCAGCAATCAACATTTATCAATATTTACAATACTAATAACTGTTTATTCCTGTACTGAAAATATGGTAAGATAAACAAAATGCCTCTGATTTCCAGAAAGCTGTATCTAAGAAATGGTAAGTGTATATAGTAAATTACAATGAAGATAATAAAATTAGTTGTATTTATAAAAAGCTATTGCTCTGTTGGAAGCAGAAAATTCTGCTACTTTCCTGTCTGCATCAAAAGAACCATTGATTTGGGTTAAAATGTATTTTGATATGTGAGAACTAATGCTAAAAAGGAACATATCTTTAAATGGGTCTACTCTATCAATTTTCTGCCAAAATAAAAGACTTGCATTAAGCTTGTGTAAACATCATAATTTAAATATGGAATCAATAGATATTACAAGAGGGAAAATGTGTAATGACATAAATTCAACTTAAAGATGAGTACTTTTTGAAATGTTTTGCTTTTACTTCATAAAAATCATATGTAGTTGGCTAAATGCTATAGTGTGTTAGGAATGCAATTTGCATTTTAAAATCTAGTAAATGTTAATTAAATATAATTGCTTTAAAAAGACTTCAAAAATTAAAGTACATTTAATAGTGCTTAACTAAAAATCTGTACATTATGTAAATAAGAATTCTTCTACTCATATTAATATTTTATATGTATGAACCATGTACAACAATTATTACAAGTTAAGTAGTAGCATATAATGATCACTTAACTATTGATTCCAATATAATGATCTCAGCTGAATACTTGAATGTTGCTTCTTTCACTTGCTTCATTTATTTTTCTTCCTGACTTAAATACCTGAGTAATGGTCAAGCATATGTGCTTCATGGAAGAAAAGCAATGTTATTGTATTTTAATAGGTTTAAGGGATAATGGCATCCTGTAAAATCAACTCACTCTGCCATGCTGGGGCTAATGACTTGGACATGTGAAGCTTCAGGGGGCTAAGGGAGGGGCATGAGGACGAAGCATACGAATTGCATTTTAATTTGAAAAAAATCTCCCATAGTTGGGATGTTGTATGTTCAGTTCAACTTCAGATTTTTGGATCCAAGAAATTAAAGTATGTTAACAGCATATTTTGAATATATTTAGTGTATACTTATTTTGTGGAAATGACACAAAGATAGCTATAAAATCTTCCTTGCACACAAAAATGAACAGAACACTACTTCAGTTTTGCTATGGAAGTATTAATACTAAAAGAATTGGGATTTAAGTATACTTTGACAGACCAAACAAATTAAAAATATTTAACCTATTTCCATCAAGCATTTTTGAGAAGGTAGAGAATACTCATAAATGGGACCTGTTGAACACTATGGACAACTTTACCAAATGCTGCTGCTGAATTCACATTGGTCAATATCTGTTTTGATACAGTGCCAACTTGAACATGATTATTCAGCCATAATGGAGTCATTGACTCTTGTTTAGAATAAAGATTGATTGTGATTGAACAGTCAACAGTGAAACCCAGATCAGTCAATTGTGGATTACTAGTCCCTACTTTATCTTCCCCAAAGGTCACTGACATTTCAAATAGCAAAATGCAGTTGAGAGAATTCCACTCTCCCAACATGTTTCCCTCTAGCCCAAATCTTTTTTTTCTAATGTGGGTGAATGTGGGAAATGTTCAAAAGTTCATCATGCAGGCATGGTGGAGAGATGAATTGACTAGGAGTAAGAAAGAAGTAGATTTATTTGAAACACAGCTCAGGAACTTACTAGTTGTGTGATCCTGGGCATATCACTTACCATTTTTTGAGTCTCAGTTTTTTTTTTTTTATCTGTAAAACAGAGATAGTAATGACAATAGTGATTCCCTCATATTATACTAAGACTCAAATGAACTAATGTACATAAAGTGCTTTAGAAATCTTAAAGAGATATATAAAAGCCAGCTATCATTAGTGTTGTTATTACTTCAACATGACTCCATTTTAAATGCCAGTGAGAGTTACTGAAAGCTTCAGGAAATTGTAATACGCACATATGCAACCTATGCTTTAAATGACCCTCTATCACCATTGATCTATACCTAATTATGACCAATCATCACTCCTTCAACAGTCATTCAGCACTAACTCCTTCCTTAGCCCAGGGGACCCTGAATCTTCAAGGAAAAATCACAATAACTCCTCCAGACAAAAGCATTGGTGACCATGACTGAGGATATTTGTTTCTATTAGCTATTACTGTCAGTGATCAATATGAAACGATCTGCCCTTAGGTGATTTGTGGACACCACAAATATCACTCTAGGTTTATTGGTTTTCTGACTTTAACATCCTGTGATGGACTAGATTATATGACTACATAAATACTTACTAAGCACAGTCCCTTTCACTTATCAGGAGACCACTTGTGTGATAAGCTCAACTATGTTGAATTCAATAAAGAACTTAGAAATGGGGAAAAGTGTGTGTGTGTGTGTGTGTGTGTGTGTGTGTGTATGAAGGACTTTTGAAAGGAAGCATATAATATACACTTCATACCATAAAGTTCTTTAGATCTTCCTTAACACTCTTAATAAGAACATATTTATTTATTTATTTTTAAAGCAATTGGGGTTAATTAACTTGCTCAAGGTTACATGGCCAGTTATTTTGTGTGGGTGTTAAGTATTTGAGGCTGGAACCGATCCCAGGTTTCCCGACTCCAGGACCGGCGCTCTTACTCACTGCGCCACCTGCCCGGATAGGAACATATTTAGTTTAATTTTAAACATGATTTTTATAATCTTTACCATAAGTTATATAGTATTATAGTTTGTAGTTTATAGACTAAGGAATTTGACTCTAAATCCTCCTGAATCCAATACTATAAATACATTAGATGGTCTCTTTCTGGTTTTCAATTAAAAATAACAAATTAAAAAGTCATTAGGTTGGGAGACTGATGGAGGCAAGCACATTGACAGTAGCAAGAAGTACTGACTGAAAGAAAGAACACATTTACTGCATGTGGGGGGGGGTGCATGATAGAAAGAGGAGTGTCTTTAGAGTTCAAATACCTGGATTTTCGAGCTTTATCTGAAAAATATTTGTTTCACAAGGGACGAATCATCTAATCTCTCCCTAACTCTTTATGTCTAAGTTATGAGTTTCAGGTCTGTATTCAAGAATATTATTTATTTCCACATTTGTCCATACTTGATTGAATTACTGCAGATGTATTATGACCAATATTCTTCTCCCCCCCAAAAAAAAGTCAACAACGTCCCCCAGAAATCCCAACAACTCTCCTGTAATGAAGTCCCAAGTCTATATAGTTCTATAGACAATGCTTAATGTATGTATAAAGATAATTTTACTAATTAGAATATTGTAACTACAAATTCCAGCCTTCCTAAATGAACTAATATTGCTTTTTATAGAATGAATATTTGCATCAGTACTCAACTGTATTCATAAATTGAAGAGCTTACCTATCTCATGTTGGAATCCTTTTAAAGTTTCTCTCCCTTGTCACCTACCTCCATCTAGGTTAGTATTCAAACACAGAGTCCCAAGGAAAAATTATAAGTTCATCTGAGCAAAGGCTCTATTGTTATCTCCCAAGAGAACTAGCTCTCAGGGCTAACTGTCTTAGCAATGGCAAAAGCTATTTAGAAGATAAAGAGAGTTCATCAGAATTTTCACTATTTGATTTCCAGTTTGCCAATGCATTTTATTGATATTTCACCATTTTGTCTTATATTGCTAAACTACTATTAAGATTTCTCCCTTCAGGGGCAGCTAGGTGGTACAATGAATAGAACACCAGCCCTGGAGTCAGGAGGACCTGAGTTCAAATTTGGCCTCAGACACTTAACACAGAAATAAACTAGCCATGTGAACTTGGACAAATCACTTAACCCGGATTGCCCTCCAAAAAGAAAAAAAAAAGATTTCTCCCTTCTTTCCAAAGTTCTAAAGTTGTGAAAATGCTAATGCAAGGTTTTTTTTGTTTTTTGTTTTAGCACCTTAGTTCATATAGACAACAGATTTCTGCATCCTAAGCAGAGATTTAAAAAAAAAAATAGCTTTAAAATCTTATACTCTTCATCCCATCTAGCCAATCATCACCAAGAATCTTTGAGAACTAGAAAAGTGAAACATTCCTATTTCCATTAAAGGAAACATCACCATTCTCAGTCATCTATATTTGCAAGGTTAGAATTATCCTAAAAATCAAACAATACTCTACAACCAATAAGTTAGCAAGTCTCATTGATTCTTCCTCCAAACCTTTCTTCACTCACAAGTTGATTTTAATTTGGTCTCTCTTATGTCTCCAAATTATTGCAATAGCCTCTTAGTTCCTGCCTCAAGAGTCTAGCCACTCCAATACAATCTCCGCACAGCTGACAGAGCAATTTTCCTAAAATATGTCACCCTATACTCAAATGGTAATTCCTTATTCCCTGTAGGACTCAATGCAAACTCCTCTCTTTTGTCTACTAATTTATCAGTGGTGCTAACCTCCATCTTATGCATTGGAAGGCCCCCCAAGGACTCCAGAAGCTACCATCTAATCCCCAATAACTGACCTGAGACATCAGTCCTCTGTGCTACCTCAGTATGGAGGAGAATCACTGTAATTTTTGCCATGTATTCTGTGGTACTGCAATGCCCCAGCAGCCATTCAGAGGGATACTTCCTTTTGTCTCTTTCCCCAGTTATCTGAGGCTTCAGGCCTCTGAAGTACTGCTTGGATGGCCGGTAGAGACCAGCTCAAGACACAGATCTGAGCAGTGTTCAGTCTAATATTCAACCCTCCCTAGACCTCTATTGACTACAACAAATATCCTTCAATAAATGTCATTAGGATTCAAAAACACTCTGTATGTGTACTTTCTTTCCTGGTTGCAGTGACTAATTGATCTCAAAACCACTTATTTACAGGCCAATTGTAATTAAATGTAGGAAGTAATATAAATAAGAGATAGCAATAATTCTCTATTTATGTTATTTTTGGTCAACCTGAAAAGTGACTCTGGCTTATTTTTTTTTTTTAATTTTTTGCCTTTTTTTCGGAGGGGCAATTGGAGTTAAGTGACTTGCCCAAGGTCACATGGCTAGATTTTTGTGTTATGTCTCAGGCCTGATTTGAACTCAGGTCCTCCTGACTCCAGAGCTGGTGCTTATTCACTGAGCCACCTAGCCGCCTTTCTGGCTTATTTTCTAAAAGGAATAGGACACAATTTCAGTCTCGAACTCCCTGGTGAGAAAACTTTCTTTACCAATGCATATCAGCAAGTAGTCTGTAACTTAGGGTCTTAGAGAAGTTAAAAGCCCTGCCTGGAGTACACAGCTAGTATCAGTCAGAGGCAAGACTTGGTTCCAGGTTTTCCTGACACTTTAGTTTGGCTCCCTGTTTTGTGTAAGATAGAAATATATACACAGAGAGAAATAAATATGTGTAGATATAATATATATGATATATATACATACATGCATCTATGCAGAAATATGTATCCTAAATATTTCAAACCTTTATGGTATCATGTATTATATGTAAAACTGATTTGTTTGATATAGACCTAGGCCCACAGGATACAAGTGTGCTAAAGCCACTATACCCAGTAATGGTAATGTAATTTTAATTTGAAGATCCATTTGTGTTGGAAAAAGTAGCAGGTACTTAGCACTTAGTAACTGATCAAGCCTCTGATTGGGGGAACAGAAGGTATGAACTCCTGTCTTCTGTTACTGACAAAACAGGAAGGGGTAGGCTGAAGGAAGTGAAGCAGGTAATACTGTGTATATAAGAAAAGCCCCAGAGAGGCACAGTCAGAATTTTTTTGAGACCCAGATCTGGTGGCAGAACAGCTACAGAGGAATGGAGAACTGAGTCCTGAGAACTTGTGGTGGTAGAGCTTCTTCTGAACAGGAGCCCAGGAGCCCAGAGCCAGGATCCCAGGTGACTGAAGCATGACTGGGATGCTGAGTCTTTGTTTGTTTTCAGCTTGGTTGAGCCTTGAATTCCCTGGAGCAGAAATAGTGAAGGAGCTGACATGGACCAGACCCTGTGAACTTCAGTGTGGAGCAGGACCTGCCCAGAGAGCTGGTCAAGGAACTGCGAGCTATCTACCATTGAACCCAGGTAACAGTCTGGTGAATCCAGGTAGAATCTGGGACCAGTGAAGGGGATCCAGGGAATCTGAGAACAGGCCCCAAGTCAAGATGAAAAGACCTCTCCTTGGGTACTGAGTAATTATGGAATTATAGTTTACTAGTGACCTAAGGGGTGGAAGGTTTTGTGTATGATACTTAGTAAGACTTTGCTGAATAAGTGGCTGATTTGTACTTTGAGTACTTTGACTATTGTTACTGATAAGTGACATTGAGTTAATCAAGACTTTGCCCCAAGAGTGGAAGACTTTGACTATTGTACTTTGAGACTACTGATAAGTGACTAAGTTAACTTAAGAGTGACTATTTTACTTTGAGACTTTGTTGTGAATATTATATTGTGATTTTCTGTGATAAGTTGTAATATTGTGAATGCTGTACCTTGATTTTCCATGTATGTTTTGCTTTTGTTATGGAAGAAATAGACTGATCACTATACTGAGTAATCAGAATCTTAAAAAAAGCTTTTTACAGTAGCGGTTCTTCTGGAAAGCTTCTGTGCATGGCATTACACACACATTACCCTGCATGGCACAATTATATTTAAGCTTCCTGGTCCTTGCCATTCCTTCCTCATTCTCTATGATGCAATTCAGAAAATTCTGTCTTTCTCTCTCTTTCTACATAGATGCACATGAATATTTCTCTCGCACTCTCCATATTATATATACACACATATTTATGTGTTAATATATGTGTTCATAAATGTGTATATAAATATATACATATGGATTCTATATGTATGTATACATATATGCATGTATGCACATGTATCAGGGGTAGCTAGGTGGTGCAATGAATAAATGCCATGCCTGAAGTCAGGAAAACCTGAGTTCAAATATAAACTCAGATACTTAATACTTGTGTGATCCTAGGCAAGTCACTTAACCCTGTCAGTCTCAGTTTCCGTATCTGTAAAATGAGTTGAAGAAGGAAATGACAAACTACTCTAGTATCTTTGCTAAGAAAACCTTAAAAGAGGTTATAAAAAGTCAGACATGATTTAAACATGACTAAACAACAATATGTGTGTATAAATACATCTGTATCTATATACACATATATGTATGATGCATATCTATAAATATATATGCACGTGTGATATATGTGCATATATGATATGTGCATACACACACACACACACACACACACACATATATATATATATATATATGTGGGAGATGATAGATGAATGACTCTACTGAGTTCTGAAGGCTAGTCCATCGGAATGGAAACTCTGGAAGTTCTATCCACTGAAAAGGTTTTGAATCTGAACTTGGGCACAGACAGTATGTCTGTTGTCTGAAAATAAACTTAGTTAAATACAGAGACACCATAATGGCCATGGGGTTATGAATTTTTCTGCCAAATCAACTCCCAAAAACCATTAATTAAATCCTAGAAAACCTTCAATCTGCATAGGTGGAGGGTATATCTATCTAATGTTAAAATACTGAGAATAAGACTTTCAGAGTATAGTGGATATCCAGTAGGGGCAAAGGTTCTTAATTTATTTGTGTTATAGACTCCTTGGTAGTCTGGTGAAGCCTATGGACTCCTCAGAATGTTTTTAAATGCATAAAATAAAATACACAGGGTTACAGAGGAAACCAATTATATTGAAATATACTAATCAAGTTAAGAACACTTGCTTTGCAGGGTTTATGGGAGGATTTAGACAACAGTTGAAGGCCATAAGGATATACAGATGAATTTTAATGTCAATTGTTGGGTGAAATGCCCACATCAAAGAAATCATTGATAAATTGGAGCATGTAGACAAAATCTCTCACTGCCTCCAAACTTAAAGTCAAATCATGTCAGATGTTACATTCCTTTTAACAAGTCTATGAGAACCCCATATCATCTCTATTACCATAACAAAATAGAACTTGAGTGGAGGGAAATTTTTTTATCTCTATCTATACAATCATAGACCCAACAGTCGATAATGCTATGGTTTAGGCTTTCAGCAAAGGCAAGGGATAATTTACATAACTGAAGGAAAACAGCAACAACAACAACCTGATTAAAGACATTTCTCAAGTAGAAGTAACATCTCTTTCATTTCATTCTATTAGGAAATAAATAAAACCAAAAATCTACTTGTGAATCCACACAAATCCCCAACCTCAATATGTAGTATCAGATGGTCCTTATTACCATAGTAGAATATCTTTGTGAAATTATCTTAAAAATACAGTATGGGGGTGGCCAGGTGGCTCAGCGAGTAAGAGCACCAGCCCCAGAGTCAGGATGACCTGGGATCAAATCCAGGCTCTGATACTTAGCACCACACCCAGAAATAACTGGCCCTGTAACCTTGAGCAAGTTACTTAACCCCAATTGCTTAGGGGTGGCCAGGTGGCTCAGCGAGTAAGAGCACCAGCTCCAGTGTTGGGATGACCTGGGATCAAATCCGGGCTCTGATACTTAGCACCACACCCAGAAATAACTGGCCCTGTAACCTTGAGCAAGTTACTTAACCCCAATTGCTTTAAAAAAAAAAAACACAGTGTGGCCTAACTTTATAAACCACATAAATGCCTTCCCAAAGCATCACAAATATGTGTGTATATTCAAAAATGTAGAAGTGTATATAAAGAATCATATTTTCTATTGCTTTCCACTTCCATATTTGTTCCTATGGTAAAAAAAAATGTTTGAACTAATGCATGATGTTTGTCACAGATAACCATCTGGCACAATAAGCACTTTGCTTCTCATTGTTATGCTTTTTTGAATACTTGTGGAGGTTGGGATGTTTGAAAATTGACCTTTGTAAGTTGGCTCAGTCAGTAAGTCCAATTGGACTGGGTGATACTAAGATGTTTCTTACGCAGTCAGAACATACAAGGAGACCAGGGTGGCCAGAAGGCTCATCTATTCCCAACCCCCCAAAAAGAGTTCTCACTTGTGGAGTCCTTCACTCTCTCCACCAAGGGCTTCCTCCTGCCATCTTCTCAGTTGTAATAGATAAAAATCTGCTTGAAGCAAGCACTATATTTTCTTTGAACAGCACAATTTTAAAAAATGGTGAATTAAGCTTATTTCCACTCTTCTTTGTATGGCAAGTGTCAGCATGAACTGTTCATCCCTGCTTCCCCTAAAAGCCTTCCATATTCTAATTTAACCTTAATCTAGTCATAACCACAGCTCTCAGTGTATGATAATGATGAATTATAATTATTCCGTGAAAAAAGCTCAACCTGGCATACCCCAATTAGTCAGCATGAAGCAAGGAGGTTATTTTTGTTAAAACCTCTGACTTTATTTTCAGGAAGGAAGGATCTATTAATTTTAAGACCACAAGAGCTTGATTCCATCTCCACTATTTTTGCGTGGAATCACTCAAACTATTAAATGTGTCTCTTGGTCTATAATCTTGATGGACACAATGCTGAAAATACATATGTTACTGAGTTAATGAGCACAGCAGTGATATTGAGTGATTTTTTTTTTTGAGAGCACACACATTTTAATGACTCTGGAGCTATAAAATGCAGGCAGCTGGGTGGCCATATGGGTTAGGTAATAGCAGAGATCTTAAAAGTCTAAAGCCGTATGAATAGGTATGCTACTAAGAATACACAGACTTCAGAATGTAAGTAGGCTTACCATGGTTATTTTGGGTCCCATTCTGCTACTTTGCAGTATTGCTTGTGACTACTTGTTTCTCTTGTGAATAAAGTAGTTTCTGGCTTTATGGAATGTATCCAATTTATAGAATGTATAAGGATCCTTTCTTAAACAGTGATACATTGTGGTATGTGTATGTGGGGGATAGGTCATGTAGCAGGGGAAGGGGTCTGTACTATCTCACTTGTCTGTATTGTCTGAAATTTGACTGACTTCTCTATGTCCCAGGAAACTCATTATTGGGATAACCTCATGTAGTAATAACTCATCAGCTTTGGGCCTCCACCTCATTTTTTCCCCTGATTGGAGAGTGGGGCTATGAACTTCAAATATCTGTTTAAGGAGAGACCCCAGCTCAGACGTCTCCTCATTTCTCACCTGGTTGCACTATCTTGGGACTCTTCTGACTGACTTTGCCATTATGCCTCCTCTTTGGGTACCTTCCCCAACCACCAATCCTCCCCTACCACATTTCCTCCTTTTCAACTTCCTTTTATATGTTGTCTTTCCTCATTAGACTTTAAACTCCTTGAAGGCAAGGACTGTCTTTTTCGTATTTGTAACATAGAACCTGAGTATAGTAGGAACTTAATAAATGTTTATTGATCAACTTATATGTTTAACATTAGAATTGCTACTTAGTCCAAAGAGATTGGTGGCACTGAACTACCCCATTCTTCAATAAGGAACCCTTCTGTTCTGGATCCATTATATATGTCAGACTAGGGTTAGCCGTATTTCTACAGAGAGAGGAAGGCTCCTTTAAAAATATAAACAAAAAAAAATTCTTCAAGTTGTTATACTCACTCCCCACTCCCACCAATTGCTTGCAGTAATTATTTACTTAAAATCTAGGTTTAGGCTCTCTTCAAAAGAAGAGTAGAAAGGTAGTTAGTGTAAAATGTATAATTTAAACATAAAAGGAATACCATCCTAAATACAAGACATTCTCAAAATCAATTCTGGGAATATTCAAGACAGTATTCAGTGTCATAACATCATTTTGGTAGCATGTGCCTGGCATTATAGTAAACACTTTTTTGTAGCACATATTATTGGATCCTCACAATAACACTGGGAGGTAGAACTATCACTATTCCTATTTTATAGATGAGGAAACTTAGACAAGCAGGAGGTTAATTGATTAGCCCAGAATTATAAGCTAATATTTATCTGAGCCTAGATTTGAATTCAGGTCTTCCTGTCTCCAGTCCATGGACTCTAACCACTGTACCAACTAGACGCTGAGTAGAAAGGAGCAGTATTTTGAAGTCCCTCAGTACTTCTTTCTGCTTGTTAATAAGTGTCCTATGTGTGAAAATAACCTTTATCATTCAACTATTACTAACATTTACAAACTTTTTTCTTACAACAATCAGTGATAAAGTATCAGATAACTTAAACTGGAGAGATGGGATCTGAACCCAGGTCTACAATCCTAATCCAAGGGCTCTTTCTGTTTACAATCGTGACTCTCCATTCATATGCAATCACTGGATTCATCTCTTCCTCAGTAGTGAATCCAGGACTTTACCAGTACTTTCATCCTTCTTCTGCCAAATTTTATTATGTTTTTTTTTATAAGCAAACACAAACCATTTTAACCTGCACTCATTTTTAAGTCAATTTACTTTACTTTCCTATTTTCCATCTATTCCCAGTTCTTCAAGTTTACCAATTTCAAGAGATAAATGAATGGAAGAGTAAGGTCCTTCTGACTTTTTTTTCACCCAGCTCAACTCTTTCCATCATTTGGCAATATATAGTCAGGTTATACTCATCCACTTTCCTGTTTGAGTACGGAAGAATTTGGTAGTCAACACACTCTCTTTTCACACAGCATCAGTGGGGCAGAAACATGGTCCCCTCTGTCATTTCACTATCTTCTGGTATGTTAAACAAACACTTCCCAAAATGGTAAGCTACTGAAAATAACAAGACTCTGAAATAATGAAAGAAAAAAATAATAGAAATTAGGAAAGTAAATCAAAATTAAATTGTGTAGGTAATTTATGAACTTCTACCCTGCTCAGCAAGATAGTTAATGATGAACGGCAAACTGGAAACTTCCCAAGCCTTTTATCTATTTATATGCATGTTCAAAAGGATTAATTCTTGGAGGCAAATGTGTCTATGGACACACAGAGATACAGCTTGTAATAATTATAGGGCTCTTTATACTTTGTAATACAGACACTCACAAACATACATACCAGACTAATCAAGAGAAAAATTAGGAAGAGAAATCCCATAGCCTTACATGACTACTTCTTGAGCTGTACTTTCTTCTTCTTTTTCAAGAATACAGGTGAATTCTATTTCACAAAATATGATGTCCAACAGCAGGACTAACGCATAGCTTATGCTAATCCTCTTTGTGAACGCAGTCCAAACCTTAAATGTACACACACATGTATACATATATGCATAGATGCATATATTATAAAGAAGCAAGACTGAGTGACATCTACTCAGTCAAAAGATTTGTTTAAATCTTGGCACAGACAATCCCTAGCTGTATGACTATGGCCAAGTAATTTCATTTTGGGGAACCTCAGTTTTCTTATCAATAAAAATATTTGGAACACTGACATCTTAAGGTGCTATGAAAAAGGTCCTTAGTAAACTTTGGCATTTATGAGTAGGAGACATTTAAAATATTAATGGAAAATATACTTTCTTTCTTTGATGGACCTGTGATGTGGAATGAATCAACAAGCATTTATTAAGCATTTATATGTTCTAGACTGTGGAACCCGTCCACACCTTCTCATTCTACTTGACATTAGTCCTTTGTAAATTCTCCACAAAAAGTCCAACCTATGTTAAAAGACATATGTGTGGATTGGTCTAAATTGAACAATTAGTATTGGAACTCAAAGACTATCCATGAGTTCTTTCTTACTTTTTTTCAACTCCTTTTCCAGTCAGACATCTCTCTGATGCTATCTTTCATGTAACATCTGCACAATTTATTTTTTTATTTTTTGGAAACAAGCTGAACATGTTCCCACCCATCATGCACTTCTCTAAAGGAAAAGTTAATTCTTCAGAGAGTTGTATTTCATGACTCACTTCCATACAGAACTTTTTGAAGAATATCAATCTTGAAAATATGTGTCTATGGGGCAGTGAGGTGGCACAGTGAATAGAGCACTAGCTCTGGAGTCAGGAGGAACTGAGTTTAAATCCAGACTCAGACACTTTACACTTACTATCTATGTGACCTTGGGCAAGTCTCTTAACCCCACCTGCCCTGCCTTCCCCCCTGGAACAAAAAAGAATGTGGGTCTATGTTTCAGATTGGCATCATTAAAAGTATGACTTTCCTCCTCCTATTCATTTAAGCTCCAGAAATTCTAAAGAATATATACACAGAAAATAGGAGTGGTCTAAATCTTACATAATAGGTGAGGCATAAATAATAGCTTAATTAACAAGCATTTATTGAATACCTACTCTGTATATATTGGGGATATTAAAAAAGTATCTCTTGCCTTAGTAACATTTAAAACATTTACATAATGTTTTAAGGCTTACAAGGCACTTGAGACTCATTTAACCTTGCAATAATCCTCCAAGGTAGGCACTATCAATATTATTATATCTATTCTACTGATGAGGAAACTTAGAGGTTAAGTGGTTTATACAAGATCACACAGCTAAGCAGTCTAAGAGTCATAATTCAAATGGAGTACTTTCTTTACTCCATGTGTAACACAATATTATACACCACCACTTCTCTCTGAAACATTTGTATAGTTAAGATAAATAATAGCCACATGAAACATTTCTTCTATGATCCATCCTCTTCCTCCTATTCTGTTTTTTATTGTTTCTATGGGATATTTCAAGTAACTTATTGCTGCCTTGGTTAAGTGCGACTTCCCTTCAACTTATTAAAAGGCTCGCTCTTGGTATGATAATGATGATACACTTTAACTTCAAAAAATAAATCAGTTCTTTCTATCCTAAGCTTACTGTTTAATGAAGAAAATAAGACAATGAACACAAAATAAATTAAACTATCTTTTACTGAAACATTTATCAGAAAGTTCATTGGATATGGGGTCAGAGTAGCTGAGTTACCAAATCTGCTATTGTTTCTACTTGCATCATATTGGCAAAATCACTTCATATTCTATGTTTCCTCCTGGGTAAAATGATGAATTTAGACTAGAAGACCTTTAAGGACACATAGAGCTCTAAGTTTTTGAGACTATTATTTAAGTTATTTTTGGGGGGGAGTAGGGATAAAATGAAGGTTCTATGTGTACCTAATACCATACTGGTCTTTGTATGTATCTAGTAAATTGTTACTTTATCTGCCCTTGGATATTATGAGAAAATGAGCAGCCCAGAATAAGGGAAATGGGTTCATGGAGGTGACTTACCTCATTCTTAATTCTATAGTGATGAAATAAGAAAGTTGAGACAACTAGAAAGCATAGTCTGATTTAATTAGAGAAATCCCTTAAGAGCAATTTTCAAGGGATTATGTTTATTTATGAACTCATATATTACAATTGGATTTAATTAGCTGTTATTAATGATAATAGCTAACAATTTGTTGCCTTAATATTACAATATAATTTACATATATCATTTATTCCTCAAAAACAATTCTATTAGTTAGATTACATTATAAATACCATTATCTTTTTTCTAGAAGTAAAAGGGCTGGAGCTTAGAAATAACAACAAAACCCACCAGCTCACATCTATATATAGCATTTTAAAGTTTGTATACCACTTTCTTCACAGTAACACTGTGAGACATATTACAAATAGTATTGTCCTCATTTTATGGATGAGTTTCAAAAAAACAAATCAGAGAGGTAAATTGACTTGACCAATGTCATACAGATAGTAAAGATTTATATCTAAGCTTTCTGATTTATATCTAATGCTTTTTTTTTTACTATAGCACATTTTTCTGAAGCTGCTCTCCAAATTCCCACTTACACTGGCTACCTAAGTAGGTCCCCTAACTTCTATATCTGTACTCAGTTTTCTAGGAGTAGCCCTGAAGGGTTGGAGTGATGTCTTTCTATAGTTCAAGAGTCCCATCTGTGTGCTTCTTCCATGATTCTCCATTAATATCAGTCTACCAAACTCAATTAATTTTTAGGAAGAGAATTTTAATAAGGTAGTATAGCAAGAAGAGTTATGAAATATTCTCCCCCCCACCCCCACCCCCACAATCTGTGACATAATGATCTGCCAGCACATACAGAGACCAGGAGAAAGGGCACCCAGGCTTAGAGAGCATATAAGGCAAAGTGGTAACTTATAGCTCTTGTAAATCCTCATGATGTTCTCATTGGTGTGGTATAGTTTTTCTGCTGAGTTTCTAGTAAATACTTGAATCTCATTTTCCTCATCACATACAGTCTATTAGTGGGGGTCAATGTAGACATTGATGCCACTGTCTTCTATGTCAGGGATACTTCAGTGATACTGATTCAAGTTCAAATTCTTTAGTTTTGAACTCCAAAGTTCACAAGATCTGATCGAAAGGGTGGAGTGAGGGTACTGGTATTAAGGCTGAATTCCTTCTCCCTCCCACCCCTACCCTTCCATTCCGTTTTCCCTCTCAGAAGTTTTGCTAGTAGATTTCTACCTCTATTTCCATACACTCAAATCCTCTTGGTTGCCAACTGGCTTGCATATTTTATGGACAACCCACAGGCCATGACCAAATTTCCTCAACCAATTTGACCACATTTCCTATGTGATATTACTGTAATTTACCAAGTGTTTTTCAAAGATAAGTATATTCATCAAAGACTTTTACTACACCTATTTTAAAGCCTGAAATTGATTTATTCCATCTAGAAATATTCTTCACTGGTTGACATATCAGTGCATAGAATCTCATCATTTACTTTAAGTCATGGGGGTTAATTGATTGATTGACTCAAGTGGTCCACACCCTTATACTGCCATAGGAGGGACCACAAACTCCTTTTGTACTCTTTTGTATATAGGTGCCCATGACTGCTTAAGGAGGAATTGGCAATGTACTTGCTCCCTTTTCCCTGCTTGGGGAAGAAATCATGTATAATTTCAATGACTTGTCCCAGTTGCTTTTGGGGAAGATGGAGATGGAAGAACAATGGGGGAGAGAGTGAGGTGATCCTTATAAACTACTAGACCCAGTGTAAAGTGTTAATGTCAATAGAGAACATGTTCCTTGCCTCTGGTGAAGAAAAGATAATCAACCATTGTAAGAAAATATTTGGTAAGGCAAAGAATAATTGAAAAAGGTCAAGGAGAAATTAGTTGTAAATTCCAAATAGACTCTAATTATGATTATTTGGAAAAAAGAAAGGTAAAAAATGGTGGATATGTGTTTTTGAGCTATAAGCTTTAAAAATGGCTCTCAACAAATGAACCAGTAAGAGAACTGGTTTCCTGGGAAAAGTGATTAGTGATATTTGCTGGAGGATAGTAGAACTATAGAGAACAAGGAAAAGAATTAAATGAATATCTCCTGGGTCTGAAGAAATCAGCTAAAATGGCAGTTGAGTTGAGTAGTTAGAATAGGAAATGAGGATCTAGATTCAGAGGTAGAAGAAAACTATGAGATTTTTAGTGTAACACCATTTTATAGAGAGTCAAACCAAGAACTAGCTAGGTTAAATTGTTTGATTAAAGTGAAGCAGGCTGGAAGTGGTACAAACTCAGACTTATCTTTCCAAAGTATTTTGCTGCATAGAACTGTAGGAGTATGGGCTATGGAGAATGGTAGATGGGTTGGTAATGAGATGATTTCAATCTGCATGACATGAGAGATCCTGGCACAGGGCTGTCCAGCATGGTGTGCCCTCATCAGAGAAGAAGCCATGTATGAGGAAAGCAGATTTGAAGCAACTCAAAAGAAATGGGAGATGTGCAAATTTCAAGAATCTACCCCAAATGCTCATTTTGCTTATTTGTGCCTGATCTATGGTAGAATATCTTTAGCTTGTATTGTTCTGATCAGCCACAGTGGGACACGCTGTAACTTGACCTAACAATGATGTCATGTTGGTCTTCTTCGAGAATGAAGATAACAACTAATACCACCTACAGTGGGTAATAGAGGAAAGTGACAGGGAGTAACAGGGATCAGAAATAATTTCTGAGATTTCCAAGAGGGGAAATTGCCTAGGTATAAGTAATACAGTATATACAAGGTGGTGAGATGAGAAGTGTGGCAAGAATGTGAAAGAATAAGTCCTGACCACTACATAATAGAACCGCAGCCAAAGTGGCACTGTAGGTCATTGAGACAGATTTGCTTACTGGATCTATTATATTCTATGGAATCAGATGCAAGTCACTCCTATTTACATTAACTTATAAATCCTACTCTTCATATTTTGAAATTTCTCAGTCTGTGATTGTAAGGAAGTTATGATTACCATTAGTAAAATGCCGAATACTGAATTCCTAGCTTTGGAAAACAACTCGAATGACCCAGAAAGGATATAAAACCTTTGGAAGTTATCTAAAATAATGTAGAGTTTCCTAAAGTGCACTCAGACACTTTATATTGGGATGTTTCCTCTGTCACAACAATTTATCACATTGTTGACAGTGAATATTGTTGAATGTTGGAATGAGTTACCAATGGAGCTCATAATGATCTCTTCCCTAGATGATCTTTACAAATAGTAGAAAGTCTCCTATGAATGGAATGGTTAGGCTTGTCTTTTCTGAAGGCATGAAAATAGATGAGATGCCTGCTAGGCCAATTATAAGTTTCTTGAGTGCAGGGCATGACACAGTAGAGGGCTGAACTTGGGTGTGAGGAAGACCTTGATTTGAATCTCACATTAAAGTTATACTGTGTGACCTTGGAAAAGTTACAACCTCCCTTTCACCCTCAATTTCCTCATCTTTAAAATGGGAATTAATAATAACTGTTTCACAAGACTGAGGATTAAATGAAACAATATATGAAAAAACACTTTGCAAACTTTGAAGCATTGTGTGAATGTTAGCTACTACTATGATTTAATCTCCTAAATTCTAGTTGAGACTCCTCTTTGTATGGCTTTTAAGGGTTAAAGTTTCAAGGGGCTAATGTAGAGTCCTTATTTTTCTTCTCTTTACACTCTCTCCCTTGGTGATATCATGAACTCTGATGAATTCAATCACAAACTTTAGCCATCTGATTCTCAAATCTATGTATCTAGCCTTCATCTCACCATAGAACTCTGGTCCTGAATTTGCATTGCACCCCGGACATTAGCAATTCTGTATGCTTTTGCTTCTGTGGTTGCTGAGGGCAATTTCTTAGTAAAACCCTAATTCATTTAAACAAACATTTATTCAACATTCATGGAGTTGCTAGTGGGTGGAAAAGGGAACACGCAAATCTACTTCAAAGCCTGACCTAAAAAAAGAGCAAAGAAATGAGGAGGCATGTGGGACTGCCCCCTACTCCCATCTGCCATGCTAATTTCTCAAATAAGCAGGATAACTTAGTGATTTTCAAGACTAGTTCAAGTAACTCATAGAGGTTCTACAAAACAGTTGGAGTAAAAGTAAGGTCACAAGTCTCTTTTGACTTAGTTCCCCAAAGTCACCCTATTTTAAATTCTCTTCTGATCAACAAAAAGTCATTAAACAAGGCCATATCTTAGCTTAAAAAGTTCATAATAGAACACTTTTGACAAGTAATTATTTGGTAATAATAACAACAATGATAACAATTACAATGATTTTGATAGACATTGAACTGTCAAGCATCACAATATGACTATATATATCCAGAAGGCTGGCATTTTCATATCAAAGCTTAATTAACATTTATGTAATAGCTGGCTTTATTTATACTTTTGATACTTTAAAATGGACATAATTAGAAATTATCCAAAGTCTCTATTAATTAAATATAGGATCCATAACCCAAAGGCAGGAGAGTCTTAGACCGTATCCACCAAAGGCTGAGGCGAGGTGGTGGTCAATGTGTTGGTAGGGGTATGAACTGATCAACCCATGTTGCCTCATGTCTTTCTCTCAGTGGATCTTGCTGCTTTATTTAGGCTGTCTTACCTGCCATATGGCATTTGATGGACGTGGTTGGTCTTTTTTCTATAGGAGATTATGAATATGAGAGATAGACTGGAATTGATTTGGGAATTGCTTCCACTTCTAGGACTGCTGTGAAGTGTCAAATACACAGTTCATGATTTGGGACTGGAACTCAGGATGTAGACAAAGACTGCACATATAGTTTTGGGTTTCATCTGCATAAAGATAATAATTGAACCTACATGAACTGATGAGCTGAAAGAGTATACAGAATGATAAGAAGGTTCAGAATAGACCTGTGGGGTACAACTACATTTAGGAAGAATTAACCAAATGATGAACCAACAAAGGAGATTAAGAAGTAGTGGTCAGACAGCGAGGAGAAGAAACAGTTGAGAGTAGTATGAAAACCTAGAAAAGAGAGAGTATGCAAAATGAGAATGGCAAAAACTATAAAATGGTGCTGCCGGGTCAAGAAGGAGGACTCTTGAGAAAGACCATCAGATTGGGCAATAAAGAGATCACTGGTAATATTGAAATAGAAGTTTCAATTACATAATTCAGTTGCATCAGGTTAGAAGCCAAATGGCAAATCATTGCAAAAGAAGTGAGAGGAGAGGAAATAGAGACAATGGGTATAAGAAATTTCCTTTGGGATTTTGGGTGAGAAAGGAAAGAGAGATCTAGGATAATGATTTGTGACATGGGAGGGGTGGTACAGGATTTTTTGCTTGTTTGTTTTTGTTTTGTTTTTAGGATAGCAGAGACATGGGCATGTTTGAGAACAACTGGGAAAGAAAACCAGTCCATAGGGAAAGACAATTAGAGGGAGAGGCATGAATATTCATCTGCTGTTGAAGAAGGGACAGTAGGGGTTTATTGGGTGTGTCCTTGACAATTAAAATTGACAGTTCATTATCTGAAAATTGAGTAAAGGAAAGGAAAGTAGGTGATCATGTCAAGGAGTTTTGAGATAAAGAAAAGGGAAGATGATCTCACAATGAATTGATTTAATTATCATAGTTAAATAAAAAAGTAAGGCCCTTAACTGAGAGGGTAGGAGTGGTGAATGTGGAAAGCTTGAGAAGAGAAGAGAAAATTTACAGTAGCCTTTATTCAAAGTGGGATAGGGAATCAATGAGAGGGTTAAAAAGTTTGCCTTGCTCCAGTGAGGGCCCAGTTATGATTAGATTTAATATACATTTGCTGTAGATCTATTAAGTTTGGTTGTGAGACACTGCATTTCTTTATTTTTTTTTTGCTTTTTGGAGGGCAATTGGGGTTAAGTGACTTGCCCAAGGTCACATGGCTAGAAGACACTGCATTTCTATTCAATTACACATGAATAGGAGCAGAGGAGGTTAATGATCCAAGATTGGGATTTGGCAAGGTATTAGTGGTCATAGTATGAGGAAGCAATGATTTGAAAGCCAGGCAGTGTGGAATTGACTGATGATGGGAAGAGGGGGAAATAGAATTTGAACAGGGTTAATTGTCTGAGCAATTACTGAGTGATGGATGGATTACACTTCATGATGAAGGCAAAGAATAAGGTTAGGAAAGGTGAGCCTAGGGACCACTAGGGAGAAATTATGTGGCCAATTCTTATCATTCAAGGAAATGGTAGAAACTATGCAACATATGCTGGGAGGCTACAGAAATTTGGCATCTAGTAAATGAATATCTATCAATAAATAAAGTGGCAGCTATATTTAGAGATTAGGTGTGCTATCTTTCATGGATTAAAAGATTCCAAATCCCAATACAACAAATTCAGATTTCCAAATATTTTTGAGACTTCAAAAAACCAACTGGAAGCAGAACTGAGAAAAGAACTGGCACTCACAATCACTTAGAGAAACCATTGATCCATAGAAGCTGAAGAACACATTTTGAAGAGATGCTTCACATCAAACATTCAAAATCTCTTAAATCTCATAAATGAAAAACTTTCAAAATAGAGAGACATAGTAGAAAAAATATCATATGGGAACAAAATAAGGCATAGAACATCCTCATGGTCCTGCCTACTAGAAGAGTTGTCCCAAAGGTGTTTTCAGTGAACCTAGAGAAAAAGAGCTTACACTCCTATACTTTTCTTTAGCTACAAAGAGTAGTAGTTTTATGTATTTGCACAGCAGTCCACAGAAAATTAATTATAAAGGAATTATAGCAGTCTAGTTACTTGCCCTAGTGCTGCTTTTACCCAAATTCCATCAAATAACATGGAAATTATTAACATAATAATAGCTATGATAGCAAATATGTAGCAAATTAAGTTTTTCAATTCTTGTCATATATTTTCTCCTTTGAATCTCACCCCAAATCCATAAAGGTTTAAATTCTTAAGTATTATTGTGTCTATTTTACAGCTAGGGAAAATGAAGTTCACTATAATTAAGTGGTCATAAGGTTGAGTAACCTGCAGTCAAAAGATTAGTCTCAAAGTTGGAATTTGAAACTAGGATTTCTGGGTTGGTCTTCCAGGATCAACATTTATCCACAACAACAGGCAAAACCAAGTAAAAAATGAAAGGACTGCAAATATAGCAGAATTTTAAAATAGATAATACCCTTTAGATTGAAAGGATAAGGCAGTTAGTGATTCAGCAATCATTCAAATGATTACTGTTTTTGAAATCCATATTTTGGGATTCAGAGATAATCAACAAGGAGACATATTGCATATATCAGAAGAAATGCCCTAGGCTGACACTGAACTTCCAATGGTCTGTCTGTTGCAGCCTTTCCATTATGTAAATGTCCTCTTCACCTACAGGAGGCAAATGTGGTGCTTTCATTTAAATGAGTGTCACAAACTCGATTTTACCTGAATAGCAAAGTGATTTAATCTTTACTTGAAAAACAATTTGCACAAAATTGGGGAGACCATTTCCATTAATGTCTATTTCACTTCTTTCCCACATTCTTCCATCCTCTGGCAAGTTCCATTCTACTCTTTTAATTTATTTGCTGATATTTGAGAATAAAAGATTTCAGAAGTAACACAAGATGACTAAATATTTTAAAGTTGGTGATTTATATCAGTGAGTACTTTATGTTTACATTTTCTTTTTCTTTCTTGATAGAAATGAGAACTAGAATTAAAGCTTGTAAGAGCTAATTTCATAGTTATTATCTTACAATTTACTTCATATTAAGACCCATTTGTCTGGCTACATTAAAAAACACCTAAATCTTTGGAGTATAGAGTAGATCACAGAAATGACTTGAGAATGGGATTGGCCCGTAAAACAAACAAACAAACAAAACATTCCCCTCAAAATCTCCCTTCTTTCTAACTTCTGTATATAGTCCTGCTATTTTTACCTATGTAACATCTCTTATATTCACCAATTTTTAGCAGTGCCACTACTACTCTGCAGTCCACCACCATTTCACATCTAGGATATTTTCAGTAGCCTTATGGTTGTTTTCTTTTTCCCACTCCAATCTATCTTCCACATAACTACCAAAGTGATTTTCCTAAAGTAAAAGTCTGACCAAATAATACCTCCCCCACCCTAATTTCCCTCCCCCCCACCCCCCATTCAATAAACTTCAGTGGCTCCCTTCACTCTAGGTTTAAATGTGAAGTTCTCTGTTTGACTTTTAAAATCCTTCATAACATGGTCCCTTCCTACTTTTCCAGTCTTCTTCTATATTACTGACTTACATGTATTCTGCGCTTGAGTGATACTGCCCTCCTGGATGTTCCTCACACCAGACTCTAGGCATTTTCACTGACTGTCTCCTATGCTCACAATTGTCTTCTCAGCCTCCTGGTTTCCTGGTTTCCTTGAAATCTCAGCAAAGTTCTTTCTACTAAGAGCAATCTTTCCCAATTCCTCCTTCCTCCCCCCACCCCAGGGCCTTCTGTCTCAGATTATCTCTGATTTATCTTTATATAAATCTCATTTGTACATAGTTACTTGAATGTTGTCTTCTCCATTAGTCTGAGCAACTTGAGAGCAACCATTAAATATTTATTAAGTACCTACTATGTGTCAAGCACTCTGCTAAGTGCTGGGAATACAAAATAGGCAAAAAACAGTCTCTATCCTCAAGGAGTTTATAGTCTAATGGAGGAGACAACATGCAAACAAATATATAGAAAGCAAGTTATTTTGTTTTTGTTTCATTAGTTTCTGACTTTTTGTGATCCCACTTGGAATTTTCTTGGAAAAATTACTGGAATAGTTTGCTATTTCTGTCTCCAAATCATTTTACAGATGAGGAAACTGAGGCAAACAGAGTTGCATGACTTGCCCATGGTCATACAGCTAGTCAGTGTCTGAGTTTGGATTTGAAGTCAGACCTTCCTGACTCTAGACATGGCACTCTATCTACTGTACCACCTAGCTGCCCAAAGCAAGCTATATACAGGATAAATTGGAAATAATTAACAGAGATACGGCACTAGGAGGGTTAAGGAAGGATTCCTGTAAACGATAGGATGTTAGTTGGATCTCAAAGGGGTCCAGGAAAGGTAGTAGGCAGAGTAGAGAAGGGAAAGAAGGGACTGTTTTAATTTTATTTGTTGGTTTTTGTCTTTCTCTATATCTCTAGTGCTTATCATTGTACCTGACATAGTAGACATTACATAAATTCTGCTTGTCTATAGAAGAACAGAGCTAAGCATATACATTACCAACTCCCTAATAAACAATTTAAAAATGGATATGTACCACTAAATAGGTCCCATGACCAAAAGATGGAGGACTAGACATTTTCTCTAGTTCTCAAAGATTCTCAAAAATCTCCAAGATAAGAATTATGTATAAGAGGTCAATTGTAACTATCTCCACAGGCCAAAGCCCCAAAAAGCTAAATAAAGTGGCAATACTGGATTAATAGCAGAAAAGTTTGATCCCCAGTGTACTTATTCCGCACATTCTCCCTCATCAGCCCAACTCTCTGGCAGGGTAGCACAACCTGATTCATCTACTTATGTTCTCGATTCTATTAAATGATTTTGTCACTGCTGCTATAGTCTATGCCAACACAACCTGTCCCTACATTCACAGCACAATTCTGTGGTGACAAGTAGCAGAATCCAGCTCTGCCCATTCGCCTGGCAGAGAATAGGAAGATATAGGAAAGTGAAATTATGCTTTGCCTGGATGACAGTGTGCTTCAACAATTCTAACCTAAAGAACAGAGGAGCTAGCTCAGGGTGCCATCTCCACTAGAATTTCTTCCTTCTCAGAATTCACTTGGATCAGGGACTGAGCATTTTGGAAAGTGAATTTCTCAATTTGGGGGACAGCTTTGGAACCAGCCCTTGGGACATCTGCCATCAAGGAAGAAAGGATCAGAAGTGATTGAAATTACCAAGGATATCAGAAGGAAGAAAACTCAATTAAAAATTCTTATGAATAAGTAGGTATATTGCCAAAAAAGATATTAGTAACAAAGGGGAGCATGACCACCAAGACATGCAAATGAGTCTGAAATTCACTAAATAAATATAACAAGAAAAAAAGTTAAAACACCAACTGATGAGGTGGAAGACCTTGTGGATTTCCCAGAGGAAATCATCACAAGATATCCCCAAATGGTTCAAAAGGGAAATTAGAATTATAAAAGCAGAATTTATGACCTACACAGCAAAAATAATTAGAAGACTAGAAAGAATGGAATCCACAGTGGCAAGTCTCTTCAAAGAAGTAAAGACAATAACAACTGATTGAGAATACAAATACACTGAAGTGTGAGACCATCAGGAAGAAGAGAAACAATGCAATGATGTTAATAGATTAAAATCTCTAAAATACAAGCAAAATAAAATGATCTTGTAGACAGTAGTATAGAGACGATTTTAGCATCATAAGTCTCCCAGAGGAAAACAGGTAAAAAAAATCCAAACATCATTAAGCAAGAAATAATACAAAAAAAACTATTCAGAACTTCTGAATACATGAAACAAAATATAAATTGAAAGAATTCACAGATTGCTCCAAGAAAAACAAACAAAACAATTCCAATATTGAAAAATTCAAGACATATAGTGTTCAAATTTAATGTTTCAAGCGACAACAAATTCTGCAGATACTCAGGAACTAAGAAATTTGAAGAATTCAAGGGTATTTTCCAACATCCAGAAACTACAGAATGGAAGGAATAAAGTATTCAAAGACCAAAGAGGATCAAGATGACATTCCATGCATACCTGATCTTTATAATCAATGAAAAAGCATGGATATATATATATATATATATATATATATATATATATATATATATATATTGCCTTTTGGAGGGCAATTGGTATTAAGTAACTTGCCCAAGGTTACACGGCTAGTTTTTTTGCATGGGTGTTAAGTGTCTGAGGCCAGAACCAAACTCAGGTCCTCCTGACTCCAGGCCATCACTTTACTCACTCTGCCACCTAGCCACCCCAAAAGCATGGATGTTTAAGAGAGAGATTTGAAGACCACCTAAAAAAAAAAAGCTAAAAATCAGACTTCCAGAAAACAGAAACACAGAGAGGCATATGAAAAGAGTAACCAAAGAAAACAAATATAGAAATAAATTATTCCAGAATAGCAAAAAGAAAAAAAAATAGAAAGGAAAACACATTTATGGGCTTAACAGCAAAATTGAAAGCAAAGTCAACAGCAATTTTACGACAGAGGTAACATTAAGAAATTTCTTTCTAGAAGTCTAGGAGACAAAAGTGAAAACAAAACATGAACAGAAGTGATGGGTGAGGAACATGTCTGTGATAGCATAGACTAATCCTCACAATGTCTTGCCTTTATATGAATCTTTTTTTTAAAGGTGCTAAATTTCAGAATGTGAAGGTACACAAAAACAGAGAGGAGAGGAAGAAGTAATGAAATGATTAATCTTGTACTTTCTCAGTAAGAACAGTGAGACACAAACATAGGTGAGGTTTGAAAGTTAAATATTAAAATTTGGGTAAGTAGGATAATGATTCAGTGGTGGGAGAGGGGGTCTTATCGAAGAATATTCAAGTGGGGAAGAGAGTGATTTAATAATGGGAGGTGGGTATCTCAATAGGTATTATCAAAAAAGATTTGGTGCTTCATAACATTATTACCTCTGAGAAAGTGTACCT